>NW_026968757.1:0-71981 GCF_028390025.1 Pseudophryne corroboree
CAATCCATCCAATGCGCCAATGAATGCATAATTATGCAATCACAATCCATGCAATGCAACATATAATGAAAAAAAAATGACATCACAATCCATGCAATGCAACATGTAATGCAAAATTATGCAATCACAATCCATGCAATGCAACATTTAATGCAAAATTATGCAAACATAATCCATGCAATTCAACATTTAATGCAAAATTATGACATCACAATCCATGCAATGCAAAAATCAATGCAACATTATGCAAACACAATCCATGAAATGCAACATTTAATGCAAAATTATGACATCACAATACATGTAATGCAAAATTATGACATCACAATCCATGCAATTCAACATTTAATGCAAAATTATGACATCACAATCCATGCAATGCAAAAATCAATGCAACATTATGCAAACACAATCCATGAAATGCAACATTTAATGCAAAATTATGACATCACAATACATGTAATGCAAAATTATGACATCACAATCCATGCAATGCAACATTTAATGCTAAATTATGCAATCACAAGCCATGCAATGCAAAAATTAATGCAAAATTATGACATCACAATCCATGCAATGCAACATTTAATGCAAAATTATGACATCACAACCCATGCAATGCAACAATTAATGCATAATTATGCAATCACAATCCATGCAATGCAACATATAATGATAAAATATGACATCACAATCCATGCAATGCAACATTTAATGCAAAAGTATGACATCACAATCCATGCAATGCAACATTTAATGCAAAATTATGACATCACAACCCATGCAATGCAACAATTAATGCATAATTATGCAATCACAATCCATGCAATGCAACATATAATGATAATATATGACATCACAATCCATGCAATGCAACATTTAATGCAAAATTATGACATCACAATCCATGCAATGCAACATTTAATGCAAAATTAAGACAACACAATCCATGCAATGCAAAATTTAATGCAACATTATGACATCACAATACATGTAATGCAACATGTAATGCAAAATTAAGACATCACAATCCATGCAATGCAACATTTAATGCAAAATTATGCAAACACAATCCTTGCAATTCAACATTTAATGCAACATTATGACATCACAATCCATGCAATGCAACATTTAATGCAAAATTATGAAATCACAATCCATGCAATGCAACATTTTATGCAAAATTATGCAATCACAACCCATGCAATTTAAAATGTAATGCAAAATTATGACATCACAATCCACGCAATGCAATATTTAATGCAAAATTATGACATCACAATCCATGCAATGCAACATTTAATGCAAAATTATGACAGCACAATATATGTAATGCATCATGTAATGCAAAATTATGACATCACAATCCATGCAATGCACCATTTAATGTAAAAGTATGACATCACAATCCATGCAATGCAATATTTAATGCAAAATTATGACATCACAATCCATGCAATGCAACATTTAATGCAAAATTATGACATCAAAATATATGTAATGCAACATGTTATGCAAAATTATGACATCACAATCCATGCAATACACAATTTAATGCAAAAGTATGACATCACAATCCATGCAATGCAACATGTAATGCAAAATTATGCAATCGCAATCCATGCAATGCAACATTTAATGCAACATTATGCAATCACAATCCATGCAATGCAACATTTAATGCAAAATTATGACATCACAATCCATGCAATGCAACATTTAATGCAAAATTATGACATCACAATAAATGCAATGCAAAATTCAATGCAACATTATGCAATCACAATCCATGCAATGCAACATTTAATGCAGCATTATGACATCACAATACATGTAATGCAACATGTAATGCAAAATTATGCAATCACAATCCATGCAATGCAACATTTAATGCAAAATTATGCAAACACAATCCATGCAATTCAACATTTAATGCAAAATTATGACATCACAATCCATGCAATGCAACATTTAATGCAAAATAATAACATCACATTCCATGCAATGCAACAATTAATGCAAAATTATGACATCACAATACATGCAATGCAACATATAATGAAAAAATATGACATTACAATCCATGCAATGCAACATTTAATGCAAAATTATGACATCACAATCCATGCAATGCAACATTTAATGCAAAATTATTACATAACAATCCATGCAATGCAACATTTAATGCAACATTATGACATCACAATACATGTAATGCAACATGTAATGCAAAATTATGCAATCACAATCCATGCAATGCAACATTTAATGCAAAATTATGACATCACAATCCATGCAATGTAAAATTATGACATCACAATAAATGCAATGCAAAAATCAATGCAACATTATGCAAACACAATCCATGCAATGCAACATTTAATGCACAATTATGCAAACACATTCCATGCAATTCAACATTTAATGCAAAATTATGACATCTCAATACATGTAATGCAACATGTAATGCAAAATTATGACATCACAACCCATGCAATGCAACATTTATTGCTAAATTATGACAACACAATCCATGCAATGCAACATTTAATGCAACATTATGACATCACAATACATGTAATGCAACATGTAATGCAAAATTATGCAATCACAATCCATGCAATGCAACATTTAATGCAAAATTATGCAAACACAATCCATGCAATGCAACATTTAATGCAACATTATGCAATCACAATCCATGCAATGCAACATTTAATGCAAAATTATGACATCACAATCCATGCAATGCAACATTTAATGCAAAATTATGACATCACAATCCATGCGATGCACCATTTAATGCAAAAGTATGACATCACAATCTATGCAATGCAATATTTAATGCAAAATTATGACATCACAGTCCATGCAATGCAACATTTAATGCAAAATTATGACAGCACAATATATGTAATGCATCATGTAATGCAAAATTATGACATCACAATCCATGCAATGCACCATTTAATGCAAAAGTATGACATCACAATCCATGCAATGCAATATTTAATGCAAAATTATGACATCACAATCCATGCAATGCAACATTTAATGCAAAATGATGACATCACAATACATGTAATGCAACATGTAATGCAAAATTATGCAATCACAATCCATGCAATGCAACATTTAATGCAAAATTATGCAAACACAATCCATGCAATTCAACATTTAATGCAAAATCATGACATCACAATACATGCAATGCAACATTTAATGCAAAATTATAAGATCACAATCCATGCAATGCAACAATTAATGCAAAATTATGACATCACAATCCATGCAATGCAACATATAATGAAAAAATATGACATTACAATCCATGCAATGCAACATTTAATGCAAAATTATGACATCACAATCCATGCAATGCAACATTTAATGCAAAATTATTACATAACAATCCATGCAATGCAACATTTAATGCAACATTATGACATCACAATACATGTAATGCAACATGTAATGCAAAATTATGCAATCACAATCCATGCAATGCAACATTTAATGCAAAATTATGCAAACACAATCCATGCAATTCAAACTTTAATGCAAAATTATGACATCACAATCCATGCAATGCAACATTTAATGCAAAATTATGACATCACAATAAATGCAATGCAAAATTCAATGCAACATTATGCAATCACAATCCATGCAATGCAACATTTAATGCAAAATTATGACATCACAATCCATGCAATGTAAAATTATGACATCACAATAAATGCAATGCAAAAATCAATGCAACATTATGCAATCACAATCCATGCAATGCAACATTTAATGCACAATTATGCAAACACAATCCATGCAATTCAACATTTAATGCAAAATTATGACATCACAATACATGTAATGCAACATGTAATGCAAAATTATGACATCACAATCCATGCAATGCAACATTTAATGCAAAATTATGACAACACAATCCATGCAATGCAACATTTAATGCAACATTATGACATCACAATACATGTAATGCAACATTTAATTCAAAATTATGCAATCACAATCCATGCAATGCAACATTTAATGCAAAATTATGCAAACAAAATCCATGCAATTCAACATTTAATGCAAAATTATAACATCACAATCCATGCAATGCAACATTTAATGCAAAATTATGACATCACAATACATGTAATGCAAAATTATGACATCACAATCCATGCAATGCGCCAATGAATGCATAATTATGCAATCACAATCCATGCAATGCAACATATAATGAAAAAAATATGACATCACAATCCATGCAATGCAACATGTAATGCAAAATTATGCAATCACAATCCATGCAATGCAACATTTAATGCAAAATTATGCAAACATAATCCATGCAATTCAACATTTAATGCAAAATTATGACATCACAATCCATGCAATGCAAAAATCAATGCAACATTATGCAAACACAATCCATGAAATGCAACATTTAATTCAAAATTATGACATCACAATACATGTAATGCAAAATTATGACATCACAATCCATGCAATTCAACATTTAATGCAAAATTATGACATCACAATCCATGCAATGCAAAAATCAAAGCAACATTATGCAAACACAATCCATGAAATGCAACATTTAATGCAAAATTATGACATCACAATACATGTAATGCAAAATTATGACATCACAATCCATGCAATGCAACATTTAATGCTAAATTATGCAATCACAAACCATGCAATGCAAAAATTAATGCAAAATTATGACATCACAATCCATGCAATGCAACATTTAATGCAAAATTATGACATCACAACCCATGCAATGCAACAATTAATGCATAATTATGCAATCACAATCCATGCAATGCAACATATAATGATAAAATATGACATCACAATCCATGCAATGCAACATTTAATGCAAAAGTATGACATCACAATCCATGCAATGCAACATTTAATGCAAAATTATGACATCACAACCCATGCAATGCAACAATTAATGCATAATTATGCAATCACAATCCATGCAATGCAACATATAATGATAAAATATGACATCACAATCCATGCAATGCAACATTTAATGCAAAATTATGACATCACAATCCATGCAATGCAACATTTAATGCAAAATTAAGACAACACAATCCATGCAATGCAAAATTTAATGCAACATTATGACATCACAATACATGTAATGCAACATGTAATGCAAAATTAAGACATCACAATCCATGCAATGCAACATTTAATGCAAAATTATGCAAACACAATCCTTGCAATTCAACATTTAATGCAACATTATGACATCACAATCCATGCAATGCAACATTTAATGCAAAATTATGAAATCACAATCCATGCAATGCAACATTTTATGCAAAATTATGCAATCACAACCCATGCAATTTAAAATGTAATGCAAAATTATGACATCACAATCCACGCAATGCAATATTTAATGCAAAATTATGACATCACAATCCATGCAATGCAACATTTAATGCAAAATTATGACAGCACAATATATGTAATGCATCATGTAATGCAAAATTATGACATCACAATCCATGCAATGCACCATTTAATGTAAAAGTATGACATCACAATCCATGCAATGCAATATTTAATGCAAAATTATGACATCACAATCCATGCAATGCAACATTTAATGCAAAATTATGACATCAAAATATATGTAATGCAACATGTTATGCAAAATTATGACATCACAATCCATGCAATACACAATTTAATGCAAAAGTATGACATCACAATCCATGCAATGCAACATGTAATGCAAAATTATGCAATCGCAATCCATGCAATGCAACATTTAATGCAACATTATGCAATCACAATCCATGCAATGCAACATTTAATGCAAAATTATGACATCACAATCCATGCAATGCAACATTTAATGCAAAATTATGACATCACAATAAATGCAATGCAAAATTCAATGCAACATTATGCAATCACAATCCATGCAATGCAACGTTTAATGCAGCATTATGACATCACAATACATGTAATGCAACATGTAATGCAAAATTATGCAATCACAATCCATGCAATGCAACATTTAATGCAAAATTATGCAAACACAATCCATGCAATTCAACATTTAATGCAAAATTATGATATCACAATCCATGCAATGCAACATTTAATGCAAAATAATAACATCACATTCCATGCAATGCAACAATTAATGCAAAATTATGACATCACAATACATGCAATGCAACATATAATGAAAAAATATGACATTACAATCCATGCAATGCAACATTTAATGCAAAATTATGACATCACAATCCATGCAATGCAACATTTAATGCAAAATTATTACATAACAATCCATGCAATGCAACATTTAATGCAACATTATGACATCACAATACATGTAATGCAACATGTAATGCAAAATTATGCAATCACAATCCATGCAATGCAACATTTAATGCAAAATTATGACATCACAATCCATGCAATGTAAAATTATGACATCACAATAAATGCAATGCAAAAATCAATGCAACATTATGCAAACACAATCCATGCAATGCAACATTTAATGCACAATTATGCAAACACATTCCATGCAATTCAACATTTAATGCAAAATTATGACATCTCAATACATGTAATGCAACATGTAATGCAAAATTATGACATCACAACCCATGCAATGCAACATTTATTGCTAAATTATGACAACACAATCCATGCAATGCAACATTTAATGCAACATTATGACATCACAATACATGTAATGCAACATGTAATGCAAAATTATGCAATCACAATCCATGCAATGCAACATTTAATGCAAAATTATGCAAACACAATCCATGCAATGCAACATTTAATGCAACATTATGCAATCACAATCCATGCAATGCAACATTTAATGCAAAATTATGACATCACAATCCATGCAATGCAACATTTAATGCAAAATTATGACATCACAATCCATGCAATGCACCATTTAATGCAAAAGTATGACATCACAATCTATGCAATGCAATATTTAATGCAAAATTATGACATCACAGTCCATGCAATGCAACATTTAATGCAAAATTATGACAGCACAATATATGTAATGCATCATGTAATGCAAAATTATGACATCACAATCCATGCAATGCACCATTTAATGCAAAAGTATGACATCACAATCCATGCAATGCAATATTTAATGCAAAATTATGACATCACAATCCATGCAATGCAACATTTAATGCAAAATGATGACATCACAATACATGTAATGCAACATGTAATGCAAAATTATGCAATCACAATCCATGCAATGCAACATTTAATGCAAAATTATGCAAACACAATCCATGCAATTCAACATTTAATGCAAAATTATGACATCACAATACATGCAATGCAACATTTAATGCAAAATTATAAGATCACAATCCATGCAATGCAACAATTAATGCAAAATTATGACATCACAATCCATGCAATGCAACATATAATGAAAAAATATGACATTACAATCCATGCAATGCAACATTTAATGCAAAATTATGACATCACAATCCATGCAATGCAACATTTAATGCAAAATTATTACATAACAATCCATGCAATGCAACATTTAATGCAACATTATGACATCACAATACATGTAATGCAACATGTAATGCAAAATTATGCAATCACAATCCATGCAATGCAACATTTAATGCAAAATTATGCAAACACAATCCATGCAATTCAAACTTTAATGCAAAATTATGACATCACAATCCATGCAATGCAACATTTAATGCAAAATTATGACATCACAATAAATGCAATGCAAAATTCAATGCAACATTATGCAATCACAATCCATGCAATGCAACATTTAATGCAAAATTATGACATCACAATCCATGCAATGTAAAATTATGACATCACAATAAATGCAATGCAAAAATCAATGCAACATTATGCAATCACAATCCATGCAATGCAACATTTAATGCAAAATTATGCAAACACAATCCATGCAATTCAACATTTAATGCAAAATTATGACATCACAATACATGTAATGCAACATGTAATGCAAAATTATGACATCACAATCCATGCAATGCAACATTTAATGCAAAATTATGACAACACAATCCATGCAATGCAACATTTAATGCAACATTATGACATCACAATACATGTAATGCAACATTTAATGCAAAATTATGCAATCACAATCCATGCAATGCAACATTTAATGCAAAATTATGCAAACAAAATCCATGCAATTCAACATTTAATGCAAAATTATAACATCACAATCCATGCAATGCAACATTTAATGCAAAATTATGACATCACAATACATGTAATGCAAAATTATGACATCACAATCCATGCAATGCGCCAATGAATGCATAATTATGCAATCACAATCCATGCAATGCAACATATAATGAAAAAAATATGACATCACAATCCATGCAATGCAACATGTAATGCAAAATTATGCAATCACAATCCATGCAATGCAACATTTAATGCAAAATTATGCAAACATAATCCATGCAATTCAACATTTAATGCAAAATTATGACATCACAATCCATGCAGTGCAAAAATCAATGCAACATTATGCAAACACAATCCATGAAATGCAACATTTAATTCAAAATTATGACATCACAATACATGTAATGCAAAATTATGACATCACAATCCATGCAATTCAACATTTAATGCAAAATTATGACATCACAATCCATGCAATGCAAAAATCAATGCAACATTATGCAAACACAATCCATGAAATGCAACATTTAATGCAAAATTATGACATCACAATACATGTAATGCAAAATTATGACATCACAATCCATGCAATGCAACATTTAATGCTAAATTATGCAATCACAAGCCATGCAATGCAAAAATTAATGCAAAATTATGACATCACAATCCATGCAATGCAACATTTAATGCAAAATTATGACATCACAACCCATGCAATGCAACAATTAATGCATAATTATGCAATCACAATCCATGCAATGCAACATATAATGATAAAATATGACATCACAATCCATGCAATGCAACATTTAATGCAAAAGTATGACATCACAATCCATGCAATGCAACATTTAATGCAAAATTATGACATCACAACCCATGCAATGCAACAATTAATGCATAATTATGCAATCACAATCCATGCAATGCAACATATAATGATAAAATATGACATCACAATCCATGCAATGCAACATTTAATGCAAAATGATGACATCACAATCCATGCAATGCAACATTTAATGCAAAATTATGACAACACAATCCATGCAATGCAAAATTTAATGCAACATTATGACATCACAATACATGTAATGCAACATGTAATGCAAAATTAAGACATCACAATCCATGCAATGCAACATTTAATGCAAAATTATGCAAACAAAATCCATGCAATTCAACATTTAATTCAAAATCATGACATCACAATCCATGCAATGCAACATTTAATGCAACATTATGACATCACAATACATGTAATTCAACATGATATGCGAAATTATGCAATCACAATCCATGTAATGCAACATGTAATGCAAAATTATGACATCACAATCCATGCAATGCAACATTTAATGCAAAATTATGACAACACAATCCATGCAATGCAACATTTAATGCAAATTATGACATCACAATCCATGCAATGCAACATTTAATGCAAAAGTATTACATCACAATCCATGCAATGCAACATTTAATGCAACATTATGACATCACAATCCATGCAATGCAACATTTAATGCAAAATTATGAAATCACAATCCATGCAATGCAACATTTTATGCAAAATTATGCAATCACAACCCATGCAATTTAAAATTTAATGCAAAATTATGACATCACAATCCATGCAATGCAACATTTAATGCAAAATTATGACAGCACAATATATGTAATGCATCATGTAATGCAAAATTATGACATCACAATCCATGCAATGCACCATTTAATGCAAAAGTATGACATCACAATCCATGCAATGCAATATTTAATGCAAAATTATGACATCACAATCCATGCAATGCAACATTTAATGCAAAATTATGACAACACAATCCATGCAATGCAACATTTAATGCAACATTATGACATCACAATACATGTAATGCAACATTTAATGCAAAATTATGCAATCACAATCCATGCAATGCAACATTTAATGCAAAATTATGCAAACAAAATCCATGCAATTCAACATTTAATGCAAAATTATAACATCACAATCCATGCAATGCAACATTTAATGCAAAATTATGACATCACAATACATGTAATGCAAAATTATGACATCACAATCCATGCAATGCGCCAATGAATGCATAATTATGCAATCACAATCCATGCAATGCAACATATAATGAAAAAAATATGACATCACAATCCATGCAATGCAACATGTAATGCAAAATTATGCAATCACAATCCATGCAATGCAACATTTAAAGCAAAATTATGCAAACATAATCCATGCAATTCAACATTTAATACAAAATTATGACATCACAATCCATGCAATGCAAAAATCAAAGCAACATTATGCAAACACAATCCATGAAATGCAACATTTAATGCAAAATTATGACATCACAATCCATGCAATGCAACATTTAATGCAAAATTATGACATCACAATAAATGCAATGCAAAATTCAATGCAACATTATGCAATCACAATCCATGCAATGCAACATTTAATGCAGCATTATGACATCACAATACATGTAATGCAACATTTAATGCAAAATTATGCAAACACAATCCATGCAATTCAACATTTAATGCAAAATTATGACATCACAATCCATGCAATGCAACATTTAATGCAAAATAATAACATCACATTCCATGCAATGCAACAATTAATGCAAAATTATGACATCACAATACATGCAATGCAACATATAATGAAAAAATATGACATTACAATCCATGCAATGCAACATTTAATGCAAAATTATGACATCACAATCCATGCAATGCAACATTTAATGCAAAATTATTACATAACAATCCATGCAATGCAACATTTAATGCAACATTATGACATCACAATACATGTAATGCAACATGTAATGCAAAATTATGCAATCACAATCCATGCAATGCAACATTTAATGCAAAATTATGACATCACAATCCATGCAATGTAAAATTATGACATCACAATAAATGCAATGCAAAAATCAATGCAACATTATGCAAACACAATCCATGCAATGCAACATTTAATGCACAATTATGCAAACACATTCCATGCAATTCAACATTTAATGCAAAATTATGACATCTCAATACATGTAATGCAACATGTAATGCAAAATTATGACATCACAACCCATGCAATGCAACATTTATTGCTAAATTATGACAACACAATCCATGCAATGCAACATTTAATGCAACATTATGACATCACAATACATGTAATGCAACATGTAATGCAAAATTATGCAATCACAATCCATGCAATGCAACATTTAATGCAAAATTATGCAAACACAATCCATGCAATGCAACATTTAATGCAACATTATGCAATCACAATCCATGCAATGCAACATTTAATGCAAAATTATGACATCACAATCCATGCAATGCAACATTTAATGCAAAATTATGACATCACAATCCATGCGATGCACCATTTAATGCAAAAGTATGACATCACAATCTATGCAATGCAATATTTAATGCAAAATTATGACATCACAGTCCATGCAATGCAACATTTAATGCAAAATTATGACAGCACAATATATGTAATGCATCATGTAATGCAAAATTATGACATCACAATCCATGCAATGCACCATTTAATGCAAAAGTATGACATCACAATCCATGCAATGCAATATTTAATGCAAAATTATGACATCACAATCCATGCAATGCAACATTTAATGCAAAATGATGACATCACAATACATGTAATGCAACATGTAATGCAAAATTATGCAATCACAATCCATGCAATGCAACATTTAATGCAAAATTATGCAAACACAATCCATGCAATTCAACATTTAATGCAAAATCATGACATCACAATACATGCAATGCAACATTTAATGCAAAATTATAAGATCACAATCCATGCAATGCAACAATTAATGCAAAATTATGACATCACAATCCATGCAATGCAACATATAATGAAAAAATATGACATTACAATCCATGCAATGCAACATTTAATGCAAAATTATGACATCACAATCCATGCAATGCAACATTTAATGCAAAATTATTACATAACAATCCATGCAATGCAACATTTAATGCAACATTATGACATCACAATACATGTAATGCAACATGTAATGCAAAATTATGCAATCACAATCCATGCAATGCAACATTTAATGCAAAATTATGCAAACACAATCCATGCAATTCAAACTTTAATGCAAAATTATGACATCACAATCCATGCAATGCAACATTTAATGCAAAATTATGACATCACAATAAATGCAATGCAAAATTCAATGCAACATTATGCAATCACAATCCATGCAATGCAACATTTAATGCAAAATTATGACATCACAATCCATGCAATGTAAAATTATGACATCACAATAAATGCAATGCAAAAATCAATGCAACATTATGCAATCACAATCCATGCAATGCAACATTTAATGCACAATTATGCAAACACAATCCATGCAATTCAACATTTAATGCAAAATTATGACATCACAATACATGTAATGCAACATGTAATGCAAAATTATGACATCACAATCCATGCAATGCAACATTTAATGCAAAATTATGACAACACAATCCATGCAATGCAACATTTAATGCAACATTATGACATCACAATACATGTAATGCAACATTTAATTCAAAATTATGCAATCACAATCCATGCAATGCAACATTTAATGCAAAATTATGCAAACAAAATCCATGCAATTCAACATTTAATGCAAAATTATAACATCACAATCCATGCAATGCAACATTTAATGCAAAATTATGACATCACAATACATGTAATGCAAAATTATGACATCACAATCCATGCAATGCGCCAATGAATGCATAATTATGCAATCACAATCCATGCAATGCAACATATAATGAAAAAAATATGACATCACAATCCATGCAATGCAACATGTAATGCAAAATTATGCAATCACAATCCATGCAATGCAACATTTAATGCAAAATTATGCAAACATAATCCATGCAATTCAACATTTAATGCAAAATTATGACATCACAATCCATGCAATGCAAAAATCAATGCAACATTATGCAAACACAATCCATGAAATGCAACATTTAATTCAAAATTATGACATCACAATACATGTAATGCAAAATTATGACATCACAATCCATGCAATTCAACATTTAATGCAAAATTATGACATCACAATCCATGCAATGCAAAAATCAAAGCAACATTATGCAAACACAATCCATGAAATGCAACATTTAATGCAAAATTATGACATCACAATACATGTAATGCAAAATTATGACATCACAATCCATGCAATGCAACATTTAATGCTAAATTATGCAATCACAAACCATGCAATGCAAAAATTAATGCAAAATTATGACATCACAATCCATGCAATGCAACATTTAATGCAAAATTATGACATCACAACCCATGCAATGCAACAATTAATGCATAATTATGCAATCACAATCCATGCAATGCAACATATAATGATAAAATATGACATCACAATCCATGCAATGCAACATTTAATGCAAAAGTATGACATCACAATCCATGCAATGCAACATTTAATGCAAAATTATGACATCACAACCCATGCAATGCAACAATTAATGCATAATTATGCAATCACAATCCATGCAATGCAACATATAATGATAAAATATGACATCACAATCCATGCAATGCAACATTTAATGCAAAATTATGACATCACAATCCATGCAATGCAACATTTAATGCAAAATTAAGACAACACAATCCATGCAATGCAAAATTTAATGCAACATTATGACATCACAATACATGTAATGCAACATGTAATGCAAAATTAAGACATCACAATCCATGCAATGCAACATTTAATGCAAAATTATGCAAACACAATCCTTGCAATTCAACATTTAATGCAACATTATGACATCACAATCCATGCAATGCAACATTTAATGCAAAATTATGAAATCACAATCCATGCAATGCAACATTTTATGCAAAATTATGCAATCACAACCCATGCAATTTAAAATGTAATGCAAAATTATGACATCACAAT
This sequence comes from Pseudophryne corroboree, assembly GCF_028390025.1. Lineage (NCBI taxonomy): Eukaryota > Metazoa > Chordata > Amphibia > Anura > Myobatrachidae > Pseudophryne > Pseudophryne corroboree. Next base: position 14,325 of record NW_026968757.1, read on the forward strand.
CCACGCAATGCAATATTTAATGCAAAATTATGACATCACAATCCATGCAATGCAACATTTAATGCAAAATTATGACAGCACAATATATGTAATGCATCATGTAATGCAAAATTATGACATCACAATCCATGCAATGCACCATTTAATGTAAAAGTATGACATCACAATCCATGCAATGCAATATTTAATGCAAAATTATGACATCACAATCCATGCAATGCAACATTTAATGCAAAATTATGACATCAAAATATATGTAATGCAACATGTTATGCAAAATTATGACATCACAATCCATGCAATACACAATTTAATGCAAAAGTATGACATCACAATCCATGCAATGCAACATGTAATGCAAAATTATGCAATCGCAATCCATGCAATGCAACATTTAATGCAACATTATGCAATCACAATCCATGCAATGCAACATTTAATGCAAAATTATGACATCACAATCCATGCAATGCAACATTTAATGCAAAATTATGACATCACAATAAATGCAATGCAAAATTCAATGCAACATTATGCAATCACAATCCATGCAATGCAACGTTTAATGCAGCATTATGACATCACAATACATGTAATGCAACATGTAATGCAAAATTATGCAATCACAATCCATGCAATGCAACATTTAATGCAAAATTATGCAAACACAATCCATGCAATTCAACATTTAATGCAAAATTATGATATCACAATCCATGCAATGCAACATTTAATGCAAAATAATAACATCACATTCCATGCAATGCAACAATTAATGCAAAATTATGACATCACAATACATGCAATGCAACATATAATGAAAAAATATGACATTACAATCCATGCAATGCAACATTTAATGCAAAATTATGACATCACAATCCATGCAATGCAACATTTAATGCAAAATTATTACATAACAATCCATGCAATGCAACATTTAATGCAACATTATGACATCACAATACATGTAATGCAACATGTAATGCAAAATTATGCAATCACAATCCATGCAATGCAACATTTAATGCAAAATTATGACATCACAATCCATGCAATGTAAAATTATGACATCACAATAAATGCAATGCAAAAATCAATGCAACATTATGCAAACACAATCCATGCAATGCAACATTTAATGCACAATTATGCAAACACATTCCATGCAATTCAACATTTAATGCAAAATTATGACATCTCAATACATGTAATGCAACATGTAATGCAAAATTATGACATCACAACCCATGCAATGCAACATTTATTGCTAAATTATGACAACACAATCCATGCAATGCAACATTTAATGCAACATTATGACATCACAATACATGTAATGCAACATGTAATGCAAAATTATGCAATCACAATCCATGCAATGCAACATTTAATGCAAAATTATGCAAACACAATCCATGCAATGCAACATTTAATGCAACATTATGCAATCACAATCCATGCAATGCAACATTTAATGCAAAATTATGACATCACAATCCATGCAATGCAACATTTAATGCAAAATTATGACATCACAATCCATGCAATGCACCATTTAATGCAAAAGTATGACATCACAATCTATGCAATGCAATATTTAATGCAAAGTTATGACATCACAGTCCATGCAATGCAACATTTAATGCAAAATTATGACAGCACAATATATGTAATGCATCATGTAATGCAAAATTATGACATCACAATCCATGCAATGCACCATTTAATGCAAAAGTATGACATCACAATCCATGCAATGCAATATTTAATGCAAAATTATGACATCACAATCCATGCAATGCAACATTTAATGCAAAATGATGACATCACAATACATGTAATGCAACATGTAATGCAAAATTATGCAATCACAATCCATGCAATGCAACATTTAATGCAAAATTATGCAAACACAATCCATGCAATTCAACATTTAATGCAAAATTATGACATCACAATACATGCAATGCAACATTTAATGCAAAATTATAAGATCACAATCCATGCAATGCAACAATTAATGCAAAATTATGACATCACAATCCATGCAATGCAACATATAATGAAAAAATATGACATTACAATCCATGCAATGCAACATTTAATGCAAAATTATGACATCACAATCCATGCAATGCAACATTTAATGCAAAATTATTACATAACAATCCATGCAATGCAACATTTAATGCAACATTATGACATCACAATACATGTAATGCAACATGTAATGCAAAATTATGCAATCACAATCCATGCAATGCAACATTTAATGCAAAATTATGCAAACACAATCCATGCAATTCAAACTTTAATGCAAAATTATGACATCACAATCCATGCAATGCAACATTTAATGCAAAATTATGACATCACAATAAATGCAATGCAAAATTCAATGCAACATTATGCAATCACAATCCATGCAATGCAACATTTAATGCAAAATTATGACATCACAATCCATGCAATGTAAAATTATGACATCACAATAAATGCAATGCAAAAATCAATGCAACATTATGCAATCACAATCCATGCAATGCAACATTTAATGCAAAATTATGCAAACACAATCCATGCAATTCAACATTTAATGCAAAATTATGACATCACAATACATGTAATGCAACATGTAATGCAAAATTATGACATCACAATCCATGCAATGCAACATTTAATGCAAAATTATGACAACACAATCCATGCAATGCAACATTTAATGCAACATTATGACATCACAATACATGTAATGCAACATTTAATGCAAAATTATGCAATCACAATCCATGCAATGCAACATTTAATGCAAAATTATGCAAACAAAATCCATGCAATTCAACATTTAATGCAAAATTATAACATCACAATCCATGCAATGCAACATTTAATGCAAAATTATGACATCACAATACATGTAATGCAAAATTATGACATCACAATCCATGCAATGCGCCAATGAATGCATAATTATGCAATCACAATCCATGCAATGCAACATATAATGAAAAAAATATGACATCACAATCCATGCAATGCAACATGTAATGCAAAATTATGCAATCACAATCCATGCAATGCAACATTTAATGCAAAATTATGCAAACATAATCCATGCAATTCAACATTTAATGCAAAATTATGACATCACAATCCATGCAGTGCAAAAATCAATGCAACATTATGCAAACACAATCCATGAAATGCAACATTTAATTCAAAATTATGACATCACAATACATGTAATGCAAAATTATGACATCACAATCCATGCAATTCAACATTTAATGCAAAATTATGACATCACAATCCATGCAATGCAAAAATCAATGCAACATTATGCAAACACAATCCATGAAATGCAACATTTAATGCAAAATTATGACATCACAATACATGTAATGCAAAATTATGACATCACAATCCATGCAATGCAACATTTAATGCTAAATTATGCAATCACAAGCCATGCAATGCAAAAATTAATGCAAAATTATGACATCACAATCCATGCAATGCAACATTTAATGCAAAATTATGACATCACAACCCATGCAATGCAACAATTAATGCATAATTATGCAATCACAATCCATGCAATGCAACATATAATGATAAAATATGACATCACAATCCATGCAATGCAACATTTAATGCAAAAGTATGACATCACAATCCATGCAATGCAACATTTAATGCAAAATTATGACATCACAACCCATGCAATGCAACAATTAATGCATAATTATGCAATCACAATCCATGCAATGCAACATATAATGATAAAATATGACATCACAATCCATGCAATGCAACATTTAATGCAAAATGATGACATCACAATCCATGCAATGCAACATTTAATGCAAAATTATGACAACACAATCCATGCAATGCAAAATTTAATGCAACATTATGACATCACAATACATGTAATGCAACATGTAATGCAAAATTAAGACATCACAATCCATGCAATGCAACATTTAATGCAAAATTATGCAAACAAAATCCATGCAATTCAACATTTAATTCAAAATCATGACATCACAATCCATGCAATGCAACATTTAATGCAACATTATGACATCACAATACATGTAATTCAACATGTTATGCGAAATTATGCAATCACAATCCATGTAATGCAACATGTAATGCAAAATTATGACATCACAATCCATGCAATGCAACATTTAATGCAAAATTATGACAACACAATCCATGCAATGCAACATTTAATGCAAATTATGACATCACAATCCATGCAATGCAACATTTAATGCAAAAGTATTACATCACAATCCATGCAATGCAACATTTAATGCAACATTATGACATCACAATCCATGCAATGCAACATTTAATGCAAAATTATGAAATCACAATCCATGCAATGCAACATTTTATGCAAAATTATGCAATCACAACCCATGCAATTTAAAATTTAATGCAAAATTATGACATCACAATCCATGCAATGCAACATTTAATGCAAAATTATGACAGCACAATATATGTAATGCATCATGTAATGCAAAATTATGACATCACAATCCATGCAATGCACCATTTAATGCAAAAGTATGACATCACAATCCATGCAATGCAATATTTAATGCAAAATTATGACATCACAATCCATGCAATGCAACATTTAATGCAAAATTATGACAACACAATCCATGCAATGCAACATTTAATGCAACATTATGACATCACAATACATGTAATGCAACATTTAATGCAAAATTATGCAATCACAATCCATGCAATGCAACATTTAATGCAAAATTATGCAAACAAAATCCATGCAATTCAACATTTAATGCAAAATTATAACATCACAATCCATGCAATGCAACATTTAATGCAAAATTATGACATCACAATACATGTAATGCAAAATTATGACATCACAATCCATGCAATGCGCCAATGAATGCATAATTATGCAATCACAATCCATGCAATGCAACATATAATGAAAAAAATATGACATCACAATCCATGCAATGCAACATGTAATGCAAAATTATGCAATCACAATCCATGCAATGCAACATTTAAAGCAAAATTATGCAAACATAATCCATGCAATTCAACATTTAATACAAAATTATGACATCACAATCCATGCAATGCAAAAATCAAAGCAACATTATGCAAACACAATCCATGAAATGCAACATTTAATGCAAAATTATGACATCACAATACATGTAATGCAAAATTATGACATCACAATCCATGCAATGCAACATTTAATGCTAAATTATGCAATCACAAACCATGCAATGCAAAAATTAATGCAAAATTATGACATCACAATCCATGCAATGCAACATTTAATGCAAAATTATGACATCACAACCCATGCAATGCAACAATTAATGCATAATTATGCAATCACAATCCATGCAATGCAACATATAATGATAAAATATGACATCACAATCCATGCAATGCAACATTTAATGCAAAGTATGACATCACAATCCATGCAATGCAACATTTAATGCAAAATTATGACATCACAACCCATGCAATGCAACAATTAATGCATAATTATGCAATCACAATCCATGCAATGCAACATATAATGATAAAATATGACATCACAATCCATGCAATGCAACATTTAATGCAAAATTATGACATCACAATCCATGCAATGCAACATTTAATGCAAAATTATGACAACACAATCCATGCAATGCAAAATTTAATGCAACATTATGACATCACAATACATGTAATGCAACATGTAATGCAAAATTAAGACATCACAATCCATGCAATGCAACATTTAATGCAAAATTATGCAAACAAAATCCATGCAATTCAACATTTAATTCAAAATTATGACATCACAATCCATGCAATGCAACATTTAATGCAACATTATGACATCACAATACATGTAATTCAACATGTTATGCGAAATTATGCAATCACAATCCATGTAATGCAACATGTAATGCAAAATTATGACATCACAATCCATGCAATGCAACATTTAATGCAAAATTATGACAACACAATCCATGCAATGCAACATTTAATGCAAATTATGACATCACAATCCATGCAATGCAACATTTAATGCAAAATTATTACATCACAATCCATGCAATGCAACATTTAATGCAACATTATGACATCACAGTCCATGCAATGCAACATTTAATGCAAAATTATACAAACACAATCCTTGCAATTCAACATTTAATGCAACATTATGACATCACAATCCATGCAATGCAACATTTAATGCAAAATTATGAAATCACAATCCATGCAATGCAACATTTTATGCAAAATTATGACAGCACAATATATGTAATGCATCATGTAATGCAAAATTATGACATCACAATCCATGCAATGCACCATTTAATGCAAAAGTATGACATCACAATCCATGCAATGCAATATTTAATGCAAAATTATGACATCACAATCCATGCAATGCAACATTTAATGCAAAATTATGACATCAAAATATATGTAATGCAACATGTAATGCAAAATTATGACATCACAATCCATGCAAAACACAATTTAATGCAAAAGTATGACATCACAATCCATGCAATGCAACATGTAATGCAAAATTATGCTATCGCAATCCATGCAATGCAACATTTAATGCAACATTATGCAATCACAATCCATGCAATGCAACATTTAATGCAAAATTATGACATCACAATCCATGCAATGCAACATGTAATGCAAAATTATGACATCACAATAAATGCAATGCAAAATTCAATGCAACATTATGCAATCACAATCCATGCAATGCAACATTTAATGCAACATTATGACATCACAATACATGTAATGCAACATGTAATGCAAAATTATGCAATCACAATCCATGCAATGCAACATTTAATGCAAAATTATGCAAACACAATCCATGCAATTCAACATTTAATGCAAAATTATGACATCACAATCCATGCAATGCAACATTTAATGCAAAATTATAACATCACATTCCATGCAATGCAACAATTAATGCAAAATTATGACATCACAATCCATGCAATGCAACATATAATGAAAAAATATGACATCACAATCCATGCAATGCAACATTTAATGCAACATTATGACATCACAATCCATGCAATGCAACATTTAATGCAAAATTATGACAACACAATCCATGCAATGCAAAATTTTATGCAACATTATGACATCACAATACATGTAATGCAACATGTAATGCAAAATTAAGACATCACAATCCATGCAATGCAACATTTAATGCAAAATTATGCAAACAAAATCCATGCAATTCAACATTTAATTCAAAATTATGACATCACAATCCATGCAATGCAACATTTAATGCAACATTATGACATCACAATACATGTAATTCAACATGTTATGCGAAATTATGCAATCACAATCCATGTAATGCAACATGTAATGCAAAATTATGACATCACAATCCATGCAATGCAACATTTAATGCAAAATTATGACAACACAATCCATGCAATGCAACATTTAATGCAAATTATGACATCACAATCCATGCAATGCAACATTTAATGCAACATTATGACATCACAATACATGTAATGCAAGATGTAATGCAAAATTATGCAATCACAATCCATGCAATTCAACATTTAATGCAAAATTATGACATCACAATCCATGCACTGCAAAAATCAATGCAACATTATGCAATCACAATCCTTGAAATGCAACATTTAATGCAAAATTATGACATCACAATACATGTAATGCAAAATTATGACATCACAATCCATGCAATACAACATTTAATGCAAAATTATGCAATCACAATCCTTGCAATGCAACAGTTAATGCTAAATTATGCAATCACAATCCATGCAATGCAACATTTAATGCAAAATTATGACATCACAATCCATGCAATGCAACATTTAATGCAAAATTATGACATCACAACCCATGCAATGCAACAATTAATGCATAATTATGCAATCACAATCCATGCAATGCAACATATAATGATAAAATATGACATCACAATCCATGCAATGCAACATTTAATGCAAAATTATGACATCACAATCCATGCAATGCAACATTTAATGCAAAATTATGACATCACAATCCATGCAATGCAACATTTAATGCAAAATTATGACATCACAATCCATGCAATGCAACATTTAATGCAAAATTATGACAACACAATCCATGCTATGCAACATTTAATGCAACATTATGACATCACAATATATGTAATTCATCATGTAATGCAAAATTATGACATCACAATCCATGCAATGCAACATTTAATGCAAAATTATGCAAACAAAATCCATGCAATTCAACATTTAATTCAAAATTATGACATCACAATCCATGCAATGCAACATTTAATGCAAAATTATGACATCACAATCCATGCAATGCAACATTTAATGCAAAATTATGCAATTGCAATCCATGCAATGCAACATTTAATGTAACATTATGACATCACAATCCATGCAATGCACCATTTAATGAAAAATTATGCAATCACAATCCATGCAATTCAAAATTTAATGCAATATTATGACATCACAATCCATGCAATGCAGTATTTAATGCAAAACTATTACATCACAATCCATGCAATGCAACATTTAATGCAAAATTATGACATCACAATATATGTAATGCAACATGTAATGCAAAATTATGACATCACAATCCATGCAATGCACCATTTAATGCAAAATTATGATATCACAATCCATGCAATGCAACATTTAATGCAACATTATGCAATCACAATCCATGCAATGCAACATTTAATGCAAAATTATGACATCACAATAAATGCAATGCAACATTCAATGCAACATTATGCAATCACAATCCATGCAATGCAACATTTAATGCAAAATTATGACAACACAATCCATGCAATGCAACATTTAATGCAACATTATGACATCACAATACATGTAATGCAACATGTAATGCAAAATTATGCAATCACAATCCATGCAATGCAACATTTAATGCAAAATTATGCAAACACAATCCATGCAATTCAACATTTAATGCAAAATTATGACATCACAATCCATGCAATGCCACATTTAATGCAAAATTATGACATCACAATCCATGCAATGCAACAATTAATGCATAATTATGCAATCACAATCCATGCAATGCAACATATAATGAAAAAATATGACATCACAATCCATGCGATGCAACATTTAATGCAAAATTATTACATAACAATCCATGCAATGCAACATTTAATGCAACATTATGACATCACAATACATGTAATGCAACATGTAATGCAAAATTATGCAATCACAATCCATGCAATGCAACATTTAATGCAAAATTATGACATCACAATCCATGCAATGTAAAATTATGACATCACAATAAATGCAATGCAAAAATCAATGCAACATTATGCAAACACAATCCATGCAATGCAACATTTAATGCACAATTATGCAAACACATTCCATGCAATTCAACATTTAATGCAAAATTATGACATCTCAATACATGTAATGCAACATGTAATGCAAAATTATGACATCACAACCCATGCAATGCAACATTTATTGCTAAATTATGACAACACAATCCATGCAATGCAACATTTAATGCAACATTATGACATCACAATACATGTAATGCAACATGTAATGCAAAATTATGCAATCACAATCCATGCAATGCAACATTTAATGCAAAATTATGCAAACACAATCCATGCAATGCAACATTTAATGCAACATTATGCAATCACAATCCATGCAATGCAACATTTAATGCAAAATTATGACATCACAATCCATGCAATGCAACATTTAATGCAAAATTATGACATCACAATCCATGCGATGCACCATTTAATGCAAAAGTATGACATCACAATCTATGCAATGCAATATTTAATGCAAAATTATGACATCACAGTCCATGCAATGCAACATTTAATGCAAAATTATGACAGCACAATATATGTAATGCATCATGTAATGCAAAATTATGACATCACAATCCATGCAATGCACCATTTAATGCAAAAGTATGACATCACAATCCATGCAATGCAATATTTAATGCAAAATTATGACATCACAATCCATGCAATGCAACATTTAATGCAAAATGATGACATCACAATACATGTAATGCAACATGTAATGCAAAATTATGCAATCACAATCCATGCAATGCAACATTTAATGCAAAATTATGCAAACACAATCCATGCAATTCAACATTTAATGCAAAATCATGACATCACAATACATGCAATGCAACATTTAATGCAAAATTATAAGATCACAATCCATGCAATGCAACAATTAATGCAAAATTATGACATCACAATCCATGCAATGCAACATATAATGAAAAAATATGACATTACAATCCATGCAATGCAACATTTAATGCAAAATTATGACATCACAATCCATGCAATGCAACATTTAATGCAAAATTATTACATAACAATCCATGCAATGCAACATTTAATGCAACATTATGACATCACAATACATGTAATGCAACATGTAATGCAAAATTATGCAATCACAATCCATGCAATGCAACATTTAATGCAAAATTATGCAAACACAATCCATGCAATTCAAACTTTAATGCAAAATTATGACATCACAATCCATGCAATGCAACATTTAATGCAAAATTATGACATCACAATAAATGCAATGCAAAATTCAATGCAACATTATGCAATCACAATCCATGCAATGCAACATTTAATGCAAAATTATGACATCACAATCCATGCAATGTAAAATTATGACATCACAATAAATGCAATGCAAAAATCAATGCAACATTATGCAATCACAATCCATGCAATGCAACATTTAATGCACAATTATGCAAACACAATCCATGCAATTCAACATTTAATGCAAAATTATGACATCACAATACATGTAATGCAACATGTAATGCAAAATTATGACATCACAATCCATGCAATGCAACATTTAATGCAAAATTATGACAACACAATCCATGCAATGCAACATTTAATGCAACATTATGACATCACAATACATGTAATGCAACATTTAATTCAAAATTATGCAATCACAATCCATGCAATGCAACATTTAATGCAAAATTATGCAAACAAAATCCATGCAATTCAACATTTAATGCAAAATTATAACATCACAATCCATGCAATGCAACATTTAATGCAAAATTATGACATCACAATACATGTAATGCAAAATTATGACATCACAATCCATGCAATGCGCCAATGAATGCATAATTATGCAATCACAATCCATGCAATGCAACATATAATGAAAAAAATATGACATCACAATCCATGCAATGCAACATGTAATGCAAAATTATGCAATCACAATCCATGCAATGCAACATTTAATGCAAAATTATGCAAACATAATCCATGCAATTCAACATTTAATGCAAAATTATGACATCACAATCCATGCAATGCAAAAATCAAAGCAACATTATGCAAACACAATCCATGAAATGCAACATTTAATGCAAAATTATGACATCACAATACATGTAATGCAAAATTATGACATCACAATCCATGCAATGCAACATTTAATGCTAAATTATGCAATCACAAACCATGCAATGCAAAAATTAATGCAAAATTATGACATCACAATCCATGCAATGCAACATTTAATGCAAAATTATGACATCACAACCCATGCAATGCAACAATTAATGCATAATTATGCAATCACAATCCATGCAATGCAACATATAATGATAAAATATGACATCACAATCCATGCAATGCAACATTTAATGCAAAAGTATGACATCACAATCCATGCAATGCAACATTTAATGCAAAATTATGACATCACAACCCATGCAATGCAACAATTAATGCATAATTATGCAATCACAATCCATGCAATGCAACATATAATGATAAAATATGACATCACAATCCATGCAATGCAACATTTAATGCAAAATTATGACATCACAATCCATGCAATGCAACATTTAATGCAAAATTAAGACAACACAATCCATGCAATGCAAAATTTAATGCAACATTATGACATCACAATACATGTAATGCAACATGTAATGCAAAATTAAGACATCACAATCCATGCAATGCAACATTTAATGCAAAATTATGCAAACACAATCCTTGCAATTCAACATTTAATGCAACATTATGACATCACAATCCATGCAATGCAACATTTAATGCAAAATTATGAAATCACAATCCATGCAATGCAACATTTTATGCAAAATTATGCAATCACAACCCATGCAATTTAAAATGTAATGCAAAATTATGACATCACAATCCACGCAATGCAATATTTAATGCAAAATTATGACATCACAATCCATGCAATGCAACATTTAATGCAAAATTATGACAGCACAATATATGTAATGCATCATGTAATGCAAAATTATGACATCACAATCCATGCAATGCACCATTTAATGTAAAAGTATGACATCACAATCCATGCAATGCAATATTTAATGCAAAATTATGACATCACAATCCATGCAATGCAACATTTAATGCAAAATTATGACATCAAAATATATGTAATGCAACATGTTATGCAAAATTATGACATCACAATCCATGCAATACACAATTTAATGCAAAAGTATGACATCACAATCCATGCAATGCAACATGTAATGCAAAATTATGCAATCGCAATCCATGCAATGCAACATTTAATGCAACATTATGCAATCACAATCCATGCAATGCAACATTTAATGCAAAATTATGACATCACAATCCATGCAATGCAACATTTAATGCAAAATTATGACATCACAATAAATGCAATGCAAAATTCAATGCAACATTATGCAATCACAATCCATGCAATGCAACGTTTAATGCAGCATTATGACATCACAATACATGTAATGCAACATGTAATGCAAAATTATGCAATCACAATCCATGCAATGCAACATTTAATGCAAAATTATGCAAACACAATCCATGCAATTCAACATTTAATGCAAAATTATGATATCACAATCCATGCAATGCAACATTTAATGCAAAATAATAACATCACATTCCATGCAATGCAACAATTAATGCAAAATTATGACATCACAATACATGCAATGCAACATATAATGAAAAAATATGACATTACAATCCATGCAATGCAACATTTAATGCAAAATTATGACATCACAATCCATGCAATGCAACATTTAATGCAAAATTATTACATAACAATCCATGCAATGCAACATTTAATGCAACATTATGACATCACAATACATGTAATGCAACATGTAATGCAAAATTATGCAATCACAATCCATGCAATGCAACATTTAATGCAAAATTATGACATCACAATCCATGCAATGTAAAATTATGACATCACAATAAATGCAATGCAAAAATCAATGCAACATTATGCAAACACAATCCATGCAATGCAACATTTAATGCACAATTATGCAAACACATTCCATGCAATTCAACATTTAATGCAAAATTATGACATCTCAATACATGTAATGCAACATGTAATGCAAAATTATGACATCACAACCCATGCAATGCAACATTTATTGCTAAATTATGACAACACAATCCATGCAATGCAACATTTAATGCAACATTATGACATCACAATACATGTAATGCAACATGTAATGCAAAATTATGCAATCACAATCCATGCAATGCAACATTTAATGCAAAATTATGCAAACACAATCCATGCAATGCAACATTTAATGCAACATTATGCAATCACAATCCATGCAATGCAACATTTAATGCAAAATTATGACATCACAATCCATGCAATGCAACATTTAATGCAAAATTATGACATCACAATCCATGCAATGCACCATTTAATGCAAAAGTATGACATCACAATCTATGCAATGCAATATTTAATGCAAAATTATGACATCACAGTCCATGCAATGCAACATTTAATGCAAAATTATGACAGCACAATATATGTAATGCATCATGTAATGCAAAATTATGACATCACAATCCATGCAATGCACCATTTAATGCAAAAGTATGACATCACAATCCATGCAATGCAATATTTAATGCAAAATTATGACATCACAATCCATGCAATGCAACATTTAATGCAAAATGATGACATCACAATACATGTAATGCAACATGTAATGCAAAATTATGCAATCACAATCCATGCAATGCAACATTTAATGCAAAATTATGCAAACACAATCCATGCAATTCAACATTTAATGCAAAATTATGACATCACAATACATGCAATGCAACATTTAATGCAAAATTATAAGATCACAATCCATGCAATGCAACAATTAATGCAAAATTATGACATCACAATCCATGCAATGCAACATATAATGAAAAAATATGACATTACAATCCATGCAATGCAACATTTAATGCAAAATTATGACATCACAATCCATGCAATGCAACATTTAATGCAAAATTATTACATAACAATCCATGCAATGCAACATTTAATGCAACATTATGACATCACAATACATGTAATGCAACATGTAATGCAAAATTATGCAATCACAATCCATGCAATGCAACATTTAATGCAAAATTATGCAAACACAATCCATGCAATTCAAACTTTAATGCAAAATTATGACATCACAATCCATGCAATGCAACATTTAATGCAAAATTATGACATCACAATAAATGCAATGCAAAATTCAATGCAACATTATGCAATCACAATCCATGCAATGCAACATTTAATGCAAAATTATGACATCACAATCCATGCAATGTAAAATTATGACATCACAATAAATGCAATGCAAAAATCAATGCAACATTATGCAATCACAATCCATGCAATGCAACATTTAATGCACAATTATGCAAACACAATCCATGCAATTCAACATTTAATGCAAAATTATGACATCACAATACATGTAATGCAACATGTAATGCAAAATTATGACATCACAATCCATGCAATGCAACATTTAATGCAAAATTATGACAACACAATCCATGCAATGCAACATTTAATGCAACATTATGACATCACAATACATGTAATGCAACATTTAATGCAAAATTATGCAATCACAATCCATGCAATGCAACATTTAATGCAAAATTATGCAAACAAAATCCATGCAATTCAACATTTAATGCAAAATTATAACATCACAATCCATGCAATGCAACATTTAATGCAAAATTATGACATCACAATACATGTAATGCAAAATTATGACATCACAATCCATGCAATGCGCCAATGAATGCATAATTATGCAATCACAATCCATGCAATGCAACATATAATGAAAAAAATATGACATCACAATCCATGCAATGCAACATGTAATGCAAAATTATGCAATCACAATCCATGCAATGCAACATTTAATGCAAAATTATGCAAACATAATCCATGCAATTCAACATTTAATGCAAAATTATGACATCACAATCCATGCAGTGCAAAAATCAATGCAACATTATGCAAACACAATCCATGAAATGCAACATTTAATTCAAAATTATGACATCACAATACATGTAATGCAAAATTATGACATCACAATCCATGCAATTCAACATTTAATGCAAAATTATGACATCACAATCCATGCAATGCAAAAATCAAAGCAACATTATGCAAACACAATCCATGAAATGCAACATTTAATGCAAAATTATGACATCACAATACATGTAATGCAAAATTATGACATCACAATCCATGCAATGCAACATTTAATGCTAAATTATGCAATCACAAACCATGCAATGCAAAAATTAATGCAAAATTATGACATCACAATCCATGCAATGCAACATTTAATGCAAAATTATGACATCACAACCCATGCAATGCAACAATTAATGCATAATTATGCAATCACAATCCATGCAATGCAACATATAATGATAAAATATGACATCACAATCCATGCAATGCAACATTTAATGCAAAAGTATGACATCACAATCCATGCAATGCAACATTTAATGCAAAATTATGACATCACAACCCATGCAATGCAACAATTAATGCATAATTATGCAATCACAATCCATGCAATGCAACATATAATGATAAAATATGACATCACAATCCATGCAATGCAACATTTAATGCAAAATGATGACATCACAATCCATGCAATGCAACATTTAATGCAAAATTATGACAACACAATCCATGCAATGCAAAATTTAATGCAACATTATGACATCACAATACATGTAATGCAACATGTAATGCAAAATTAAGACATCACAATCCATGCAATGCAACATTTAATGCAAAATTATGCAAACAAAATCCATGCAATTCAACATTTAATTCAAAATCATGACATCACAATCCATGCAATGCAACATTTAATGCAACATTATGACATCACAATACATGTAATTCAACATGTTATGCGAAATTATGCAATCACAATCCATGTAATGCAACATGTAATGCAAAATTATGACATCACAATCCATGCAATGCAACATTTAATGCAAAATTATGATATCACAATCCATGCAATGCAACATTTAATGCAAAATAATAACATCACATTCCATGCAATGCAACAATTAATGCAAAATTATGACATCACAATACATGCAATGCAACATATAATGAAAAAATATGACATTACAATCCATGCAATGCAACATTTAATGCAAAATTATGACATCACAATCCATGCAATGCAACATTTAATGCAAAATTATTACATAACAATCCATGCAATGCAACATTTAATGCAACATTATGACATCACAATACATGTAATGCAACATGTAATGCAAAATTATGCAATCACAATCCATGCAATGCAACATTTAATGCAAAATTATGACATCACAATCCATGCAATGTAAAATTATGACATCACAATAAATGCAATGCAAAAATCAATGCAACATTATGCAAACACAATCCATGCAATGCAACATTTAATGCACAATTATGCAAACACATTCCATGCAATTCAACATTTAATGCAAAATTATGACATCTCAATACATGTAATGCAACATGTAATGCAAAATTATGACATCACAACCCATGCAATGCAACATTTATTGCTAAATTATGACAACACAATCCATGCAATGCAACATTTAATGCAACATTATGACATCACAATACATGTAATGCAACATGTAATGCAAAATTATGCAATCACAATCCATGCAATGCAACATTTAATGCAAAATTATGCAAACACAATCCATGCAATGCAACATTTAATGCAACATTATGCAATCACAATCCATGCAATGCAACATTTAATGCAAAATTATGACATCACAATCCATGCAATGCAACATTTAATGCAAAATTATGACATCACAATCCATGCAATGCACCATTTAATGCAAAAGTATGACATCACAATCTATGCAATGCAATATTTAATGCAAAGTTATGACATCACAGTCCATGCAATGCAACATTTAATGCAAAATTATGACAGCACAATATATGTAATGCATCATGTAATGCAAAATTATGACATCACAATCCATGCAATGCACCATTTAATGCAAAAGTATGACATCACAATCCATGCAATGCAATATTTAATGCAAAATTATGACATCACAATCCATGCAATGCAACATTTAATGCAAAATGATGACATCACAATACATGTAATGCAACATGTAATGCAAAATTATGCAATCACAATCCATGCAATGCAACATTTAATGCAAAATTATGCAAACACAATCCATGCAATTCAACATTTAATGCAAAATTATGACATCACAATACATGCAATGCAACATTTAATGCAAAATTATAAGATCACAATCCATGCAATGCAACAATTAATGCAAAATTATGACATCACAATCCATGCAATGCAACATATAATGAAAAAATATGACATTACAATCCATGCAATGCAACATTTAATGCAAAATTATGACATCACAATCCATGCAATGCAACATTTAATGCAAAATTATTACATAACAATCCATGCAATGCAACATTTAATGCAACATTATGACATCACAATACATGTAATGCAACATGTAATGCAAAATTATGCAATCACAATCCATGCAATGCAACATTTAATGCAAAATTATGCAAACACAATCCATGCAATTCAAACTTTAATGCAAAATTATGACATCACAATCCATGCAATGCAACATTTAATGCAAAATTATGACATCACAATAAATGCAATGCAAAATTCAATGCAACATTATGCAATCACAATCCATGCAATGCAACATTTAATGCAAAATTATGACATCACAATCCATGCAATGTAAAATTATGACATCACAATAAATGCAATGCAAAAATCAATGCAACATTATGCAATCACAATCCATGCAATGCAACATTTAATGCAAAATTATGCAAACACAATCCATGCAATTCAACATTTAATGCAAAATTATGACATCACAATACATGTAATGCAACATGTAATGCAAAATTATGACATCACAATCCATGCAATGCAACATTTAATGCAAAATTATGACAACACAATCCATGCAATGCAACATTTAATGCAACATTATGACATCACAATACATGTAATGCAACATTTAATGCAAAATTATGCAATCACAATCCATGCAATGCAACATTTAATGCAAAATTATGCAAACAAAATCCATGCAATTCAACATTTAATGCAAAATTATAACATCACAATCCATGCAATGCAACATTTAATGCAAAATTATGACATCACAATACATGTAATGCAAAATTATGACATCACAATCCATGCAATGCGCCAATGAATGCATAATTATGCAATCACAATCCATGCAATGCAACATATAATGAAAAAAATATGACATCACAATCCATGCAATGCAACATGTAATGCAAAATTATGCAATCACAATCCATGCAATGCAACATTTAATGCAAAATTATGCAAACATAATCCATGCAATTCAACATTTAATGCAAAATTATGACATCACAATCCATGCAGTGCAAAAATCAATGCAACATTATGCAAACACAATCCATGAAATGCAACATTTAATTCAAAATTATGACATCACAATACATGTAATGCAAAATTATGACATCACAATCCATGCAATTCAACATTTAATGCAAAATTATGACATCACAATCCATGCAATGCAAAAATCAATGCAACATTATGCAAACACAATCCATGAAATGCAACATTTAATGCAAAATTATGACATCACAATACATGTAATGCAAAATTATGACATCACAATCCATGCAATGCAACATTTAATGCTAAATTATGCAATCACAAGCCATGCAATGCAAAAATTAATGCAAAATTATGACATCACAATCCATGCAATGCAACATTTAATGCAAAATTATGACATCACAACCCATGCAATGCAACAATTAATGCATAATTATGCAATCACAATCCATGCAATGCAACATATAATGATAAAATATGACATCACAATCCATGCAATGCAACATTTAATGCAAAAGTATGACATCACAATCCATGCAATGCAACATTTAATGCAAAATTATGACATCACAACCCATGCAATGCAACAATTAATGCATAATTATGCAATCACAATCCATGCAATGCAACATATAATGATAAAATATGACATCACAATCCATGCAATGCAACATTTAATGCAAAATGATGACATCACAATCCATGCAATGCAACATTTAATGCAAAATTATGACAACACAATCCATGCAATGCAAAATTTAATGCAACATTATGACATCACAATACATGTAATGCAACATGTAATGCAAAATTAAGACATCACAATCCATGCAATGCAACATTTAATGCAAAATTATGCAAACAAAATCCATGCAATTCAACATTTAATTCAAAATCATGACATCACAATCCATGCAATGCAACATTTAATGCAACATTATGACATCACAATACATGTAATTCAACATGTTATGCGAAATTATGCAATCACAATCCATGTAATGCAACATGTAATGCAAAATTATGACATCACAATCCATGCAATGCAACATTTAATGCAAAATTATGACAACACAATCCATGCAATGCAACATTTAATGCAAATTATGACATCACAATCCATGCAATGCAACATTTAATGCAAAAGTATTACATCACAATCCATGCAATGCAACATTTAATGCAACATTATGACATCACAATCCATGCAATGCAACATTTAATGCAAAATTATGAAATCACAATCCATGCAATGCAACATTTTATGCAAAATTATGCAATCACAACCCATGCAATTTAAAATTTAATGCAAAATTATGACATCACAATCCATGCAATGCAACATTTAATGCAAAATTATGACAGCACAATATATGTAATGCATCATGTAATGCAAAATTATGACATCACAATCCATGCAATGCACCATTTAATGCAAAAGTATGACATCACAATCCATGCAATGCAATATTTAATGCAAAATTATGACATCACAATCCATGCAATGCAACATTTAATGCAAAATTATGACAACACAATCCATGCAATGCAACATTTAATGCAACATTATGACATCACAATACATGTAATGCAACATTTAATGCAAAATTATGCAATCACAATCCATGCAATGCAACATTTAATGCAAAATTATGCAAACAAAATCCATGCAATTCAACATTTAATGCAAAATTATAACATCACAATCCATGCAATGCAACATTTAATGCAAAATTATGACATCACAATACATGTAATGCAAAATTATGACATCACAATCCATGCAATGCGCCAATGAATGCATAATTATGCAATCACAATCCATGCAATGCAACATATAATGAAAAAAATATGACATCACAATCCATGCAATGCAACATGTAATGCAAAATTATGCAATCACAATCCATGCAATGCAACATTTAAAGCAAAATTATGCAAACATAATCCATGCAATTCAACATTTAATACAAAATTATGACATCACAATCCATGCAATGCAAAAATCAAAGCAACATTATGCAAACACAATCCATGAAATGCAACATTTAATGCAAAATTATGACATCACAATACATGTAATGCAAAATTATGACATCACAATCCATGCAATGCAACATTTAATGCTAAATTATGCAATCACAAACCATGCAATGCAAAAATTAATGCAAAATTATGACATCACAATCCATGCAATGCAACATTTAATGCAAAATTATGACATCACAACCCATGCAATGCAACAATTAATGCATAATTATGCAATCACAATCCATGCAATGCAACATATAATGATAAAATATGACATCACAATCCATGCAATGCAACATTTAATGCAAAGTATGACATCACAATCCATGCAATGCAACATTTAATGCAAAATTATGACATCACAACCCATGCAATGCAACAATTAATGCATAATTATGCAATCACAATCCATGCAATGCAACATATAATGATAAAATATGACATCACAATCCATGCAATGCAACATTTAATGCAAAATTATGACATCACAATCCATGCAATGCAACATTTAATGCAAAATTATGACAACACAATCCATGCAATGCAAAATTTAATGCAACATTATGACATCACAATACATGTAATGCAACATGTAATGCAAAATTAAGACATCACAATCCATGCAATGCAACATTTAATGCAAAATTATGCAAACAAAATCCATGCAATTCAACATTTAATTCAAAATTATGACATCACAATCCATGCAATGCAACATTTAATGCAACATTATGACATCACAATACATGTAATTCAACATGTTATGCGAAATTATGCAATCACAATCCATGTAATGCAACATGTAATGCAAAATTATGACATCACAATCCATGCAATGCAACATTTAATGCAAAATTATGACAACACAATCCATGCAATGCAACATTTAATGCAAATTATGACATCACAATCCATGCAATGCAACATTTAATGCAAAATTATTACATCACAATCCATGCAATGCAACATTTAATGCAACATTATGACATCACAGTCCATGCAATGCAACATTTAATGCAAAATTATACAAACACAATCCTTGCAATTCAACATTTAATGCAACATTATGACATCACAATCCATGCAATGCAACATTTAATGCAAAATTATGAAATCACAATCCATGCAATGCAACATTTTATGCAAAATTATGACAGCACAATATATGTAATGCATCATGTAATGCAAAATTATGACATCACAATCCATGCAATGCACCATTTAATGCAAAAGTATGACATCACAATCCATGCAATGCAATATTTAATGCAAAATTATGACATCACAATCCATGCAATGCAACATTTAATGCAAAATTATGACATCAAAATATATGTAATGCAACATGTAATGCAAAATTATGACATCACAATCCATGCAAAACACAATTTAATGCAAAAGTATGACATCACAATCCATGCAATGCAACATGTAATGCAAAATTATGCTATCGCAATCCATGCAATGCAACATTTAATGCAACATTATGCAATCACAATCCATGCAATGCAACATTTAATGCAAAATTATGACATCACAATCCATGCAATGCAACATGTAATGCAAAATTATGACATCACAATAAATGCAATGCAAAATTCAATGCAACATTATGCAATCACAATCCATGCAATGCAACATTTAATGCAACATTATGACATCACAATACATGTAATGCAACATGTAATGCAAAATTATGCAATCACAATCCATGCAATGCAACATTTAATGCAAAATTATGCAAACACAATCCATGCAATTCAACATTTAATGCAAAATTATGACATCACAATCCATGCAATGCAACATTTAATGCAAAATTATAACATCACATTCCATGCAATGCAACAATTAATGCAAAATTATGACATCACAATCCATGCAATGCAACATATAATGAAAAAATATGACATCACAATCCATGCAATGCAACATTTAATGCAACATTATGACATCACAATCCATGCAATGCAACATTTAATGCAAAATTATGACAACACAATCCATGCAATGCAAAATTTTATGCAACATTATGACATCACAATACATGTAATGCAACATGTAATGCAAAATTAAGACATCACAATCCATGCAATGCAACATTTAATGCAAAATTATGCAAACAAAATCCATGCAATTCAACATTTAATTCAAAATTATGACATCACAATCCATGCAATGCAACATTTAATGCAACATTATGACATCACAATACATGTAATTCAACATGTTATGCGAAATTATGCAATCACAATCCATGTAATGCAACATGTAATGCAAAATTATGACATCACAATCCATGCAATGCAACATTTAATGCAAAATTATGACAACACAATCCATGCAATGCAACATTTAATGCAAATTATGACATCACAATCCATGCAATGCAACATTTAATGCAACATTATGACATCACAATACATGTAATGCAAGATGTAATGCAAAATTATGCAATCACAATCCATGCAATTCAACATTTAATGCAAAATTATGACATCACAATCCATGCACTGCAAAAATCAATGCAACATTATGCAATCACAATCCTTGAAATGCAACATTTAATGCAAAATTATGACATCACAATACATGTAATGCAAAATTATGACATCACAATCCATGCAATACAACATTTAATGCAAAATTATGCAATCACAATCCTTGCAATGCAACAGTTAATGCTAAATTATGCAATCACAATCCATGCAATGCAACATTTAATGCAAAATTATGACATCACAATCCATGCAATGCAACATTTAATGCAAAATTATGACATCACAACCCATGCAATGCAACAATTAATGCATAATTATGCAATCACAATCCATGCAATGCAACATATAATGATAAAATATGACATCACAATCCATGCAATGCAACATTTAATGCAAAATTATGACATCACAATCCATGCAATGCAACATTTAATGCAAAATTATGACATCACAATCCATGCAATGCAACATTTAATGCAAAATTATGACATCACAATCCATGCAATGCAACATTTAATGCAAAATTATGACAACACAATCCATGCTATGCAACATTTAATGCAACATTATGACATCACAATATATGTAATTCATCATGTAATGCAAAATTATGACATCACAATCCATGCAATGCAACATTTAATGCAAAATTATGCAAACAAAATCCATGCAATTCAACATTTAATTCAAAATTATGACATCACAATCCATGCAATGCAACATTTAATGCAAAATTATGACATCACAATCCATGCAATGCAACATTTAATGCAAAATTATGCAATTGCAATCCATGCAATGCAACATTTAATGTAACATTATGACATCACAATCCATGCAATGCACCATTTAATGAAAAATTATGCAATCACAATCCATGCAATTCAAAATTTAATGCAATATTATGACATCACAATCCATGCAATGCAGTATTTAATGCAAAACTATTACATCACAATCCATGCAATGCAACATTTAATGCAAAATTATGACATCACAATATATGTAATGCAACATGTAATGCAAAATTATGACATCACAATCCATGCAATGCACCATTTAATGCAAAATTATGATATCACAATCCATGCAATGCAACATTTAATGCAACATTATGCAATCACAATCCATGCAATGCAACATTTAATGCAAAATTATGACATCACAATAAATGCAATGCAACATTCAATGCAACATTATGCAATCACAATCCATGCAATGCAACATTTAATGCAAAATTATGACAACACAATCCATGCAATGCAACATTTAATGCAACATTATGACATCACAATACATGTAATGCAACATGTAATGCAAAATTATGCAATCACAATCCATGCAATGCAACATTTAATGCAAAATTATGCAAACACAATCCATGCAATTCAACATTTAATGCAAAATTATGACATCACAATCCATGCAATGCCACATTTAATGCAAAATTATGACATCACAATCCATGCAATGCAACAATTAATGCATAATTATGCAATCACAATCCATGCAATGCAACATATAATGAAAAAATATGACGTCACAATCCATGCGATGCAACATTTAATGCAAAATTATTACATAACAATCCATGCAATGCAACATTTAATGCAACATTATGACATCACAATACATGTAATGCAACATGTAATGCAAAATTATGCAATCACAATCCATGCAATGCAACATTTAATGCAAAATTATGACATCACAATCCATGCAATGTAAAATTATGACATCACAATAAATGCAATGCAAAAATCAATGCAACATTATGCAAACACAATCCATGCAATGCAACATTTAATGCACAATTATGCAAACACATTCCATGCAATTCAACATTTAATGCAAAATTATGACATCTCAATACATGTAATGCAACATGTAATGCAAAATTATGACATCACAACCCATGCAATGCAACATTTATTGCTAAATTATGACAACACAATCCATGCAATGCAACATTTAATGCAACATTATGACATCACAATACATGTAATGCAACATGTAATGCAAAATTATGCAATCACAATCCATGCAATGCAACATTTAATGCAAAATTATGCAAACACAATCCATGCAATGCAACATTTAATGCAACATTATGCAATCACAATCCATGCAATGCAACATTTAATGCAAAATTATGACATCACAATCCATGCAATGCAACATTTAATGCAAAATTATGACATCACAATCCATGCGATGCACCATTTAATGCAAAAGTATGACATCACAATCTATGCAATGCAATATTTAATGCAAAATTATGACATCACAGTCCATGCAATGCAACATTTAATGCAAAATTATGACAGCACAATATATGTAATGCATCATGTAATGCAAAATTATGACATCACAATCCATGCAATGCACCATTTAATGCAAAAGTATGACATCACAATCCATGCAATGCAATATTTAATGCAAAATTATGACATCACAATCCATGCAATGCAACATTTAATGCAAAATGATGACATCACAATACATGTAATGCAACATGTAATGCAAAATTATGCAATCACAATCCATGCAATGCAACATTTAATGCAAAATTATGCAAACACAATCCATGCAATTCAACATTTAATGCAAAATCATGACATCACAATACATGCAATGCAACATTTAATGCAAAATTATAAGATCACAATCCATGCAATGCAACAATTAATGCAAAATTATGACATCACAATCCATGCAATGCAACATATAATGAAAAAATATGACATTACAATCCATGCAATGCAACATTTAATGCAAAATTATGACATCACAATCCATGCAATGCAACATTTAATGCAAAATTATTACATAACAATCCATGCAATGCAACATTTAATGCAACATTATGACATCACAATACATGTAATGCAACATGTAATGCAAAATTATGCAATCACAATCCATGCAATGCAACATTTAATGCAAAATTATGCAAACACAATCCATGCAATTCAAACTTTAATGCAAAATTATGACATCACAATCCATGCAATGCAACATTTAATGCAAAATTATGACATCACAATAAATGCAATGCAAAATTCAATGCAACATTATGCAATCACAATCCATGCAATGCAACATTTAATGCAAAATTATGACATCACAATCCATGCAATGTAAAATTATGACATCACAATAAATGCAATGCAAAAATCAATGCAACATTATGCAATCACAATCCATGCAATGCAACATTTAATGCACAATTATGCAAACACAATCCATGCAATTCAACATTTAATGCAAAATTATGACATCACAATACATGTAATGCAACATGTAATGCAAAATTATGACATCACAATCCATGCAATGCAACATTTAATGCAAAATTATGACAACACAATCCATGCAATGCAACATTTAATGCAACATTATGACATCACAATACATGTAATGCAACATTTAATTCAAAATTATGCAATCACAATCCATGCAATGCAACATTTAATGCAAAATTATGCAAACAAAATCCATGCAATTCAACATTTAATGCAAAATTATAACATCACAATCCATGCAATGCAACATTTAATGCAAAATTATGACATCACAATACATGTAATGCAAAATTATGACATCACAATCCATGCAATGCGCCAATGAATGCATAATTATGCAATCACAATCCATGCAATGCAACATATAATGAAAAAAATATGACATCACAATCCATGCAATGCAACATGTAATGCAAAATTATGCAATCACAATCCATGCAATGCAACATTTAATGCAAAATTATGCAAACATAATCCATGCAATTCAACATTTAATGCAAAATTATGACATCACAATCCATGCAATGCAAAAATCAATGCAACATTATGCAAACACAATCCATGAAATGCAACATTTAATTCAAAATTATGACATCACAATACATGTAATGCAAAATTATGACATCACAATCCATGCAATTCAACATTTAATGCAAAATTATGACATCACAATCCATGCAATGCAAAAATCAAAGCAACATTATGCAAACACAATCCATGAAATGCAACATTTAATGCAAAATTATGACATCACAATACATGTAATGCAAAATTATGACATCACAATCCATGCAATGCAACATTTAATGCTAAATTATGCAATCACAAACCATGCAATGCAAAAATTAATGCAAAATTATGACATCACAATCCATGCAATGCAACATTTAATGCAAAATTATGACATCACAACCCATGCAATGCAACAATTAATGCATAATTATGCAATCACAATCCATGCAATGCAACATATAATGATAAAATATGACATCACAATCCATGCAATGCAACATTTAATGCAAAAGTATGACATCACAATCCAT
The DNA here is from genome assembly GCF_028390025.1 of Pseudophryne corroboree. Taxonomy (NCBI): domain Eukaryota; kingdom Metazoa; phylum Chordata; class Amphibia; order Anura; family Myobatrachidae; genus Pseudophryne; species Pseudophryne corroboree. The sequence goes on from NW_026968757.1 coordinate 42,234, forward strand.
GCAATGCAACATTTAATGCAAAATTATGACATCACAACCCATGCAATGCAACAATTAATGCATAATTATGCAATCACAATCCATGCAATGCAACATATAATGATAAAATATGACATCACAATCCATGCAATGCAACATTTAATGCAAAATTATGACATCACAATCCATGCAATGCAACATTTAATGCAAAATTAAGACAACACAATCCATGCAATGCAAAATTTAATGCAACATTATGACATCACAATACATGTAATGCAACATGTAATGCAAAATTAAGACATCACAATCCATGCAATGCAACATTTAATGCAAAATTATGCAAACACAATCCTTGCAATTCAACATTTAATGCAACATTATGACATCACAATCCATGCAATGCAACATTTAATGCAAAATTATGAAATCACAATCCATGCAATGCAACATTTTATGCAAAATTATGCAATCACAACCCATGCAATTTAAAATGTAATGCAAAATTATGACATCACAATCCACGCAATGCAATATTTAATGCAAAATTATGACATCACAATCCATGCAATGCAACATTTAATGCAAAATTATGACAGCACAATATATGTAATGCATCATGTAATGCAAAATTATGACATCACAATCCATGCAATGCACCATTTAATGTAAAAGTATGACATCACAATCCATGCAATGCAATATTTAATGCAAAATTATGACATCACAATCCATGCAATGCAACATTTAATGCAAAATTATGACATCAAAATATATGTAATGCAACATGTTATGCAAAATTATGACATCACAATCCATGCAATACACAATTTAATGCAAAAGTATGACATCACAATCCATGCAATGCAACATGTAATGCAAAATTATGCAATCGCAATCCATGCAATGCAACATTTAATGCAACATTATGCAATCACAATCCATGCAATGCAACATTTAATGCAAAATTATGACATCACAATCCATGCAATGCAACATTTAATGCAAAATTATGACATCACAATAAATGCAATGCAAAATTCAATGCAACATTATGCAATCACAATCCATGCAATGCAACGTTTAATGCAGCATTATGACATCACAATACATGTAATGCAACATGTAATGCAAAATTATGCAATCACAATCCATGCAATGCAACATTTAATGCAAAATTATGCAAACACAATCCATGCAATTCAACATTTAATGCAAAATTATGATATCACAATCCATGCAATGCAACATTTAATGCAAAATAATAACATCACATTCCATGCAATGCAACAATTAATGCAAAATTATGACATCACAATACATGCAATGCAACATATAATGAAAAAATATGACATTACAATCCATGCAATGCAACATTTAATGCAAAATTATGACATCACAATCCATGCAATGCAACATTTAATGCAAAATTATTACATAACAATCCATGCAATGCAACATTTAATGCAACATTATGACATCACAATACATGTAATGCAACATGTAATGCAAAATTATGCAATCACAATCCATGCAATGCAACATTTAATGCAAAATTATGACATCACAATCCATGCAATGTAAAATTATGACATCACAATAAATGCAATGCAAAAATCAATGCAACATTATGCAAACACAATCCATGCAATGCAACATTTAATGCACAATTATGCAAACACATTCCATGCAATTCAACATTTAATGCAAAATTATGACATCTCAATACATGTAATGCAACATGTAATGCAAAATTATGACATCACAACCCATGCAATGCAACATTTATTGCTAAATTATGACAACACAATCCATGCAATGCAACATTTAATGCAACATTATGACATCACAATACATGTAATGCAACATGTAATGCAAAATTATGCAATCACAATCCATGCAATGCAACATTTAATGCAAAATTATGCAAACACAATCCATGCAATGCAACATTTAATGCAACATTATGCAATCACAATCCATGCAATGCAACATTTAATGCAAAATTATGACATCACAATCCATGCAATGCAACATTTAATGCAAAATTATGACATCACAATCCATGCAATGCACCATTTAATGCAAAAGTATGACATCACAATCTATGCAATGCAATATTTAATGCAAAATTATGACATCACAGTCCATGCAATGCAACATTTAATGCAAAATTATGACAGCACAATATATGTAATGCATCATGTAATGCAAAATTATGACATCACAATCCATGCAATGCACCATTTAATGCAAAAGTATGACATCACAATCCATGCAATGCAATATTTAATGCAAAATTATGACATCACAATCCATGCAATGCAACATTTAATGCAAAATGATGACATCACAATACATGTAATGCAACATGTAATGCAAAATTATGCAATCACAATCCATGCAATGCAACATTTAATGCAAAATTATGCAAACACAATCCATGCAATTCAACATTTAATGCAAAATTATGACATCACAATACATGCAATGCAACATTTAATGCAAAATTATAAGATCACAATCCATGCAATGCAACAATTAATGCAAAATTATGACATCACAATCCATGCAATGCAACATATAATGAAAAAATATGACATTACAATCCATGCAATGCAACATTTAATGCAAAATTATGACATCACAATCCATGCAATGCAACATTTAATGCAAAATTATTACATAACAATCCATGCAATGCAACATTTAATGCAACATTATGACATCACAATACATGTAATGCAACATGTAATGCAAAATTATGCAATCACAATCCATGCAATGCAACATTTAATGCAAAATTATGCAAACACAATCCATGCAATTCAAACTTTAATGCAAAATTATGACATCACAATCCATGCAATGCAACATTTAATGCAAAATTATGACATCACAATAAATGCAATGCAAAATTCAATGCAACATTATGCAATCACAATCCATGCAATGCAACATTTAATGCAAAATTATGACATCACAATCCATGCAATGTAAAATTATGACATCACAATAAATGCAATGCAAAAATCAATGCAACATTATGCAATCACAATCCATGCAATGCAACATTTAATGCACAATTATGCAAACACAATCCATGCAATTCAACATTTAATGCAAAATTATGACATCACAATACATGTAATGCAACATGTAATGCAAAATTATGACATCACAATCCATGCAATGCAACATTTAATGCAAAATTATGACAACACAATCCATGCAATGCAACATTTAATGCAACATTATGACATCACAATACATGTAATGCAACATTTAATGCAAAATTATGCAATCACAATCCATGCAATGCAACATTTAATGCAAAATTATGCAAACAAAATCCATGCAATTCAACATTTAATGCAAAATTATAACATCACAATCCATGCAATGCAACATTTAATGCAAAATTATGACATCACAATACATGTAATGCAAAATTATGACATCACAATCCATGCAATGCGCCAATGAATGCATAATTATGCAATCACAATCCATGCAATGCAACATATAATGAAAAAAATATGACATCACAATCCATGCAATGCAACATGTAATGCAAAATTATGCAATCACAATCCATGCAATGCAACATTTAATGCAAAATTATGCAAACATAATCCATGCAATTCAACATTTAATGCAAAATTATGACATCACAATCCATGCAGTGCAAAAATCAATGCAACATTATGCAAACACAATCCATGAAATGCAACATTTAATTCAAAATTATGACATCACAATACATGTAATGCAAAATTATGACATCACAATCCATGCAATTCAACATTTAATGCAAAATTATGACATCACAATCCATGCAATGCAAAAATCAAAGCAACATTATGCAAACACAATCCATGAAATGCAACATTTAATGCAAAATTATGACATCACAATACATGTAATGCAAAATTATGACATCACAATCCATGCAATGCAACATTTAATGCTAAATTATGCAATCACAAACCATGCAATGCAAAAATTAATGCAAAATTATGACATCACAATCCATGCAATGCAACATTTAATGCAAAATTATGACATCACAACCCATGCAATGCAACAATTAATGCATAATTATGCAATCACAATCCATGCAATGCAACATATAATGATAAAATATGACATCACAATCCATGCAATGCAACATTTAATGCAAAAGTATGACATCACAATCCATGCAATGCAACATTTAATGCAAAATTATGACATCACAACCCATGCAATGCAACAATTAATGCATAATTATGCAATCACAATCCATGCAATGCAACATATAATGATAAAATATGACATCACAATCCATGCAATGCAACATTTAATGCAAAATGATGACATCACAATCCATGCAATGCAACATTTAATGCAAAATTATGACAACACAATCCATGCAATGCAAAATTTAATGCAACATTATGACATCACAATACATGTAATGCAACATGTAATGCAAAATTAAGACATCACAATCCATGCAATGCAACATTTAATGCAAAATTATGCAAACAAAATCCATGCAATTCAACATTTAATTCAAAATCATGACATCACAATCCATGCAATGCAACATTTAATGCAACATTATGACATCACAATACATGTAATTCAACATGTTATGCGAAATTATGCAATCACAATCCATGTAATGCAACATGTAATGCAAAATTATGACATCACAATCCATGCAATGCAACATTTAATGCAAAATTATGACAACACAATCCATGCAATGCAACATTTAATGCAAATTATGACATCACAATCCATGCAATGCAACATTTAATGCAAAAGTATTACATCACAATCCATGCAATGCAACATTTAATGCAACATTATGACATCACAATCCATGCAATGCAACATTTAATGCAAAATTATGAAATCACAATCCATGCAATGCAACATTTTATGCAAAATTATGCAATCACAACCCATGCAATTTAAAATTTAATGCAAAATTATGACATCACAATCCATGCAATGCAACATTTAATGCAAAATTATGACAGCACAATATATGTAATGCATCATGTAATGCAAAATTATGACATCACAATCCATGCAATGCACCATTTAATGCAAAAGTATGACATCACAATCCATGCAATGCAATATTTAATGCAAAATTATGACATCACAATCCATGCAATGCAACATTTAATGCAAAATTATGACAACACAATCCATGCAATGCAACATTTAATGCAACATTATGACATCACAATACATGTAATGCAACATTTAATGCAAAATTATGCAATCACAATCCATGCAATGCAACATTTAATGCAAAATTATGCAAACAAAATCCATGCAATTCAACATTTAATGCAAAATTATAACATCACAATCCATGCAATGCAACATTTAATGCAAAATTATGACATCACAATACATGTAATGCAAAATTATGACATCACAATCCATGCAATGCGCCAATGAATGCATAATTATGCAATCACAATCCATGCAATGCAACATATAATGAAAAAAATATGACATCACAATCCATGCAATGCAACATGTAATGCAAAATTATGCAATCACAATCCATGCAATGCAACATTTAAAGCAAAATTATGCAAACATAATCCATGCAATTCAACATTTAATACAAAATTATGACATCACAATCCATGCAATGCAAAAATCAAAGCAACATTATGCAAACACAATCCATGAAATGCAACATTTAATGCAAAATTATGACATCACAATACATGTAATGCAAAATTATGACATCACAATCCATGCAATGCAACATTTAATGCTAAATTATGCAATCACAAACCATGCAATGCAAAAATTAATGCAAAATTATGACATCACAATCCATGCAATGCAACATTTAATGCAAAATTATGACATCACAACCCATGCAATGCAACAATTAATGCATAATTATGCAATCACAATCCATGCAATGCAACATATAATGATAAAATATGACATCACAATCCATGCAATGCAACATTTAATGCAAAGTATGACATCACAATCCATGCAATGCAACATTTAATGCAAAATTATGACATCACAACCCATGCAATGCAACAATTAATGCATAATTATGCAATCACAATCCATGCAATGCAACATATAATGATAAAATATGACATCACAATCCATGCAATGCAACATTTAATTCAAAATTATGACATCACAATCCATGCAATGCAACATTTAATGCAACATTATGACATCACAATACATGTAATTCAACATGTTATGCGAAATTATGCAATCACAATCCATGTAATGCAACATGTAATGCAAAATTATGACATCACAATCCATGCAATGCAACATTTAATGCAAAATTATGACAACACAATCCATGCAATGCAACATTTAATGCAAATTATGACATCACAATCCATGCAATGCAACATTTAATGCAAAATTATTACATCACAATCCATGCAATGCAACATTTAATGCAACATTATGACATCACAGTCCATGCAATGCAACATTTAATGCAAAATTATACAAACACAATCCTTGCAATTCAACATTTAATGCAACATTATGACATCACAATCCATGCAATGCAACATTTAATGCAAAATTATGAAATCACAATCCATGCAATGCAACATTTTATGCAAAATTATGACAGCACAATATATGTAATGCATCATGTAATGCAAAATTATGACATCACAATCCATGCAATGCACCATTTAATGCAAAAGTATGACATCACAATCCATGCAATGCAATATTTAATGCAAAATTATGACATCACAATCCATGCAATGCAACATTTAATGCAAAATTATGACATCAAAATATATGTAATGCAACATGTAATGCAAAATTATGACATCACAATCCATGCAAAACACAATTTAATGCAAAAGTATGACATCACAATCCATGCAATGCAACATGTAATGCAAAATTATGCTATCGCAATCCATGCAATGCAACATTTAATGCAACATTATGCAATCACAATCCATGCAATGCAACATTTAATGCAAAATTATGACATCACAATCCATGCAATGCAACATGTAATGCAAAATTATGACATCACAATAAATGCAATGCAAAATTCAATGCAACATTATGCAATCACAATCCATGCAATGCAACATTTAATGCAACATTATGACATCACAATACATGTAATGCAACATGTAATGCAAAATTATGCAATCACAATCCATGCAATGCAACATTTAATGCAAAATTATGCAAACACAATCCATGCAATTCAACATTTAATGCAAAATTATGACATCACAATCCATGCAATGCAACATTTAATGCAAAATTATAACATCACATTCCATGCAATGCAACAATTAATGCAAAATTATGACATCACAATCCATGCAATGCAACATATAATGAAAAAATATGACATCACAATCCATGCAATGCAACATTTAATGCAACATTATGACATCACAATCCATGCAATGCAACATTTAATGCAAAATTATGACAACACAATCCATGCAATGCAAAATTTTATGCAACATTATGACATCACAATACATGTAATGCAACATGTAATGCAAAATTAAGACATCACAATCCATGCAATGCAACATTTAATGCAAAATTATGCAAACAAAATCCATGCAATTCAACATTTAATTCAAAATTATGACATCACAATCCATGCAATGCAACATTTAATGCAACATTATGACATCACAATACATGTAATTCAACATGTTATGCGAAATTATGCAATCACAATCCATGTAATGCAACATGTAATGCAAAATTATGACATCACAATCCATGCAATGCAACATTTAATGCAAAATTATGACAACACAATCCATGCAATGCAACATTTAATGCAAATTATGACATCACAATCCATGCAATGCAACATTTAATGCAACATTATGACATCACAATACATGTAATGCAAGATGTAATGCAAAATTATGCAATCACAATCCATGCAATTCAACATTTAATGCAAAATTATGACATCACAATCCATGCACTGCAAAAATCAATGCAACATTATGCAATCACAATCCTTGAAATGCAACATTTAATGCAAAATTATGACATCACAATACATGTAATGCAAAATTATGACATCACAATCCATGCAATACAACATTTAATGCAAAATTATGCAATCACAATCCTTGCAATGCAACAGTTAATGCTAAATTATGCAATCACAATCCATGCAATGCAACATTTAATGCAAAATTATGACATCACAATCCATGCAATGCAACATTTAATGCAAAATTATGACATCACAACCCATGCAATGCAACAATTAATGCATAATTATGCAATCACAATCCATGCAATGCAACATATAATGATAAAATATGACATCACAATCCATGCAATGCAACATTTAATGCAAAATTATGACATCACAATCCATGCAATGCAACATTTAATGCAAAATTATGACATCACAATCCATGCAATGCAACATTTAATGCAAAATTATGACATCACAATCCATGCAATGCAACATTTAATGCAAAATTATGACAACACAATCCATGCTATGCAACATTTAATGCAACATTATGACATCACAATATATGTAATTCATCATGTAATGCAAAATTATGACATCACAATCCATGCAATGCAACATTTAATGCAAAATTATGCAAACAAAATCCATGCAATTCAACATTTAATTCAAAATTATGACATCACAATCCATGCAATGCAACATTTAATGCAAAATTATGACATCACAATCCATGCAATGCAACATTTAATGCAAAATTATGCAATTGCAATCCATGCAATGCAACATTTAATGTAACATTATGACATCACAATCCATGCAATGCACCATTTAATGAAAAATTATGCAATCACAATCCATGCAATTCAAAATTTAATGCAATATTATGACATCACAATCCATGCAATGCAGTATTTAATGCAAAACTATTACATCACAATCCATGCAATGCAACATTTAATGCAAAATTATGACATCACAATATATGTAATGCAACATGTAATGCAAAATTATGACATCACAATCCATGCAATGCACCATTTAATGCAAAATTATGATATCACAATCCATGCAATGCAACATTTAATGCAACATTATGCAATCACAATCCATGCAATGCAACATTTAATGCAAAATTATGACATCACAATAAATGCAATGCAACATTCAATGCAACATTATGCAATCACAATCCATGCAATGCAACATTTAATGCAAAATTATGACAACACAATCCATGCAATGCAACATTTAATGCAACATTATGACATCACAATACATGTAATGCAACATGTAATGCAAAATTATGCAATCACAATCCATGCAATGCAACATTTAATGCAAAATTATGCAAACACAATCCATGCAATTCAACATTTAATGCAAAATTATGACATCACAATCCATGCAATGCCACATTTAATGCAAAATTATGACATCACAATCCATGCAATGCAACAATTAATGCATAATTATGCAATCACAATCCATGCAATGCAACATATAATGAAAAAATATGACATCACAATCCATGCGATGCAACATTTAATGCAAAATTATGACATCACAATCCATGCAATGCAACATTTAATGCAAAATTATTACATAACAATCCATGCAATGCAACATTATGACATCACAATACATGTAATGCAACATGTAATGCAAAATTATGCTGTGAGGATATTGGGTTCAAAATCACTCAGTCACGGTGGTAGATGAAAAACCAACAGTGGTTTATTAACAGAATAGGTTATAACACAGTTCAGCACACTTCTGTGATCCAATTCTACACGACAATTCCCTCCTGGAGCTCCTGACAGAACATTACTTCTTAGTCAGTCTCCTGCCTCTCTCTCACTCTCTGTCTCACGTCCCCTCTTTGCTATTATCAAACCTTTGTCTTTCCTACAATAAGGCGACACCCCCAGACAGTTTCAGAGCAAACCTAGTTTCACATGTACAGGCATGTCCCCTAGGCCACAATAGATGTTAATTAAAGTAACCTTGCTTAATCTGATTGTGTGGCCTGGAATCCATTGTGTGGGGAAGAATGAGGGGGGTGTATGGCCTGACATCTGAGACTGGCTGTATCTACACAACAGCAAACACACAGGTTATCTGCGCAGTCATATGGGGGGAAACATTATTTTACAAACTATAACACAATAACCAATACATTCATATATATACATCAAAAACATAACTGTACCCTTGTAACAATACCATCATACAATATAATACAATATTGCCTAATACATAGCCAAATACAGATCAACAATCAGTGTAGTCCATGGGTCAGACCAGGGCTAGGGAAGTAGCTGCGTGTCTTTTACCACTGTGCGACACAACGCGCCGGCTGTGTTGTCACATTTCCTCCCTCTACTTCCAAGCCCGGTGTCCTGGGTGGCTTAAGCTTGCTGAGAGTAATGGTATTCTCCTGTACCCTGGGTATTTGTAGCGAGGGATTTCCTGGGCTTGCTCGGCGCTTGGTCTGGTTCCTGCTGACGGGACAGGCCATCTGCGTTCCCGTGATCTCTGCCCTTTTTATGAGAGATAGAGAAATTGTATAGTTGTAGGGCTAAGCTCCATCTCAGCAGTCGTCCATTGTCTCCGGCAGTGCGCTGTAACCAACTAAGGGGACTGTGGTCTGTTACCACCGAGAACTCGCGCCCGTACACATATGCCTGCAATTTCTTGAGTGCCCAGACTATGGCCAGGCACTCCTTTTCAATAGTGGCATAGGCTATCTCACGGTCCATAAGTTTTCGGGAGAGAAAGGCAACTGGGTGTTCACAACCATCCTCCCCTACTTGGCTCAACACAGCTCCTATTCCACAACCCGAGGCATCTGTTTGCACAATGAACCGCCGGCGGAAGTCGGGGGCTGCTAACACTGGGGATTGGGACAAAATGTCCTTCAGCTGGGAAAAAGCCTGCTCACACTCTGGGCTCCAGTCAATTTGTCGGGTGTATTTTTTTGTTGTTAGGTCAGTCAGGGGTTTGGCAATGGTGCTGTACTGGGGCACAAATTTACGGTAGTACCCTGCTGTTCCAAGGAAGGCCCGCACCTGCTTTTGGTTAGTGGGCCGAGGCCATTTCAGGATGGCCTCAATTTTAGCTGGCTCTGGACGAATATGGCCTCCGCCAACCCTATGCCCGAGGTACAACACCTCTGCCATCCCCATCTGACATTTGTCAGGTCTGATTGTTAACCCTGCCTTGCTGATCCGTGCCAACACCTGGGCCACATGCTGCAGATGCTCCTCCCATGTCTGACTAAAAATGGCTATGTCATCAAGGTATGCCTGGGCAAAGTCCTGACACCCTGTCAGTAGGTGATCTATGGTACGCTGAAAGGTGGCTGGGGCATTCTTCATCCCAAAGGGCATGGCAGTAAATTCAAAGAGCCCAAATGGGGTGCTGAATGCAGACCTCTCCTGTGCCTCCCTGGTAAGGGGTATCTGCCAGTATCCTTTGCTAAGATCCAGAGTGGATACATAGCGTGCCATTCCCAACCTGTCTAACAGCTCATCTACCCGGGGCATGGGGTATGCGTCTGTCACTGTCACCTCGTTCAGCCTCCTATAGTCCACGCAGAAGCGGGTACTGCCATCTTTCTTGGGCACTAGGACTACGCTGGCGGCCCAGGGACTATGGGACGGTACAATAACACCAAGCGCCAGCATTTCATCGACCTCCCTTTTGATCATATCAATCACCCTGGGGTTCACCCGATAAGCGGGTTGCCTAGTGGGCCGAGCCTCCCCGGTGTTGACATGATGGGACACTACATGAGTGCGCCCTGGCCTGCTTGTGAATTGTGGCCTCTCTACCTCCAATACCTCCCTCATCTGTAGGGCCTGGGGTTCTGTTAATTGCGAGCCTATGGGCACTGCCTCCACTCCTAGGTCCCTCTTGGTGGCTGCTAGAATATCAGGGATGGGGTCAGTCTCTGGGTCATCCATAGGTGGGCAACAGATTGCCACCGCCCCTATCTCCCTGGTGACATATTTCTTTAACCTATTTATGTGGTAGGTACCCACCCGCTTCCCTGTTTGGTCTAGGGCAATAATGTAATCTACCCGTCCCTGCCGATCCACTACAGTATAAGGCCCTGCCCAGGTCGCCTGTAACTTATGCTTTCGGGCAGGTACTAGCACCATCACTTTCTGTCCAACCTCTAGTTCCCTGTCCTGCGCTCGTTGGTTATAGTACCGGCACTGTCTTTCCTGCGTGCCCAGGGTGTGGTCATGCGCAAGCTGCATCAGCCTGTGCAGTTTCTCCTTCATTTGGACTACATATTCCAAGATGGGAACCTCAGGTTCCTGAAATGACCCTTCCCAGCTTTCCCTGACTAGGTCAAGTGGTCCCCTTACCCTTCGGGCATATAGTAACTCAAAAGGAGCGAATCCGGTTGAATCCTGCGGCACTTCGCGGTACGCGAATAATAGCTGTTGCAAGGACTTCTCCCAGTCTCCCCCCTCCGATTCAGCAAATGCCCGCAGCAACTGCTTTAGGGTCGAATTGAATCTGTCACAGAGACCATTAGTCTGGGGGTGATAAGGGGTGGTGCGTAAGGGATGGACCCCAAAGTTGTCCCATACTGTCTGCAGCAATTCCCCTTGAAATTGCGTACCCAGATCAGTAACTACTTCTTGGGGAAATCCTACGCGACTAAAAATATCCATAAGAGCCTGGGCGATATGTTCAGCATCTATGGATGCCAGTGCCACTGCCTCAGGGTATCTAGTCGCGTAATCAACTACAGTCAGTATGTATCTCTTTCCTGTTCGGCTCGGTTTCTTAAAAGGCCCCACAATGTCCATGGCCACTCTCTTAAATGGCTCACTTATGACAGGCATGGGTTGTAGGGGAACCCGGCGTGGGGGACCCCCGAGGCATTGGCAGACCTCACATGACTCTCTATACTGTTTTACCTCCTGGTTAACCCCTGACCAGAAGAAAGGTCGCAGCAGCCGGGCACGGGTTTTCCGAACCCCTAAGTGGCCTGCTAAGGGAATGTCATGGGCAAGGGCCAGCAACCGGGCACGGTACTGCTGTGGAACAATCAACTGTTTTCTTAGGACCCCGGGCTCTAATGGGTCTGCTTTTGCTGGCACCCGGTACAGTCTCCCCTCCTCCCACATAATGCGATCCTCCCGAGGCCCCCAATCTGTTCATCCCGCTGCCCTGCGGAGGCTAGTAGGGAGGGGTCGGTCCGTTGGGCTTCCCTAAAGGCTATCCTATCTACTTCCCCCAGATTCTCATCACAGACAGGCAAGTCCGGGACAGGGTTACTTACCGCCAACGGTTCATGGTTTGTGGCTGTCACTTCCACAGGGACTCCTGGTGCTGGCATGAGAGGGTCCTCATGCACTGTCTCCAATGCCTGTGCTTGGCTTCGGGTGATAGCTCCCACAAAGTAACTAGCCAATCCAGCACTCAGATCGTTGCCCAGAATGACGTGAGTGGGTAATCCATCCAAAAGTCCCACATTTACCTCTCCAGAGTCCAGGCCCCAGTCCAGGTGTACCCTTGCCATAGGTATTACAGTGATCTGCCCTCCTGCCATGGAAATTTTAACTTTCCTTTTCTTCAGTATCTGGCAGGGGGGAATTAATTCTGGCCGTATAAGGGTGATAGAAGCTCCAGAGTCTCTCAACCCTTGCAGCTCCTTCCCATTAACTTTTACAGGTTGTAGGTGGGTCTTCATATTATCCGGGGTGGATTTCCCAATAGCTGCTACCACCTCTACTTGGTATGCTACTTCCTCCGCCTCTGGCGCATCAGGAAAGTAGTCCACCTAGCCCGTTCCAAATGATTCGTGGCACACAGCCACCCGCGACATGGCAGATTGGGTACCTGGGAATGGCCGTCTTACCCGTGTACAGTCACAAAGTAAATGCCCCACCTGGTCACAGTTGTAGCAGCGTCGGCTTGCATGTGACGCTGGTCCCCGAGACCTTGAATTTCTGGCTAGGGAAGCTGGGGTATGTATTGGGGCCGGCCGGTGGGGGAGCAATGGTAGATCACGATCCTGCTGGGGCCGTCGGAGGGTTGTCCTCTCCTCTGTATTGGCACCTCTCCACCGAGGCCTGTTAGCTGTGAACTCATCTGCTAGGTGTGCTGCTTTTTCCGGAGTGGTAGGGTTCCGGTCTGCCACCCACTCCCTGATCTCTGGAGGCATCTTGTTTAGCAGCTGCTCCAAAATAAAAGCATTTTTAATGTCTGCTACAGTAAGGGCCTTCTTCACAGCCAGCCACTTATCACAGTTCCTCCGCAGCAAGTTATTGAACTCTATAAATGAGACATCTCCTTTCCGCGCCATAGACCGGAACTTTATGCGATACGATTCAGCGGTCACCGCATATCTGGCAAGCAGCACACTCCGTACCTCCTCATATACCAGGATCTGCTCTAGACTCAGGGCACGGAATGCCTCCAGTGCCCGCCCTCTCAGACTGGGTACCAAATATCGAGGCCACTCTGTTGCCTCAATTCCATGCATTATCATAACAGATTCAAATATCTGCAAATGAGTATCAATATCCTAACTGACCTCATCAAAAGGTGGGACTTCATTATACCTCAGCCGGGAGGTCTGCCTTACCGCCACTGCCGGGGCGGTTATACCGGTCTGCGCCCCCAATGCGGCTCCCAGTACTGATGCTCCTTGCCCTAGTGCTGCCAGCAACTCCCGCAACTGATCTGTACTTCCAACGACCAGTGAAGGGCCTGTTGTAGCGGTTCCAGTGGTTCCTTGACCCTCGGCCTGCTCTGGGATGCAGTCCTCATCATCCTCCTGCCCAGGGTGTTCTTGGTCCCATTCAGCTAGCTTTGCCATTAAGACTGCTCTGGTGTCCGATGCATTAAACTCAATCCGTCTTGTTCGACAGAGGTCCTGTAGTTGATCCTTCTTGCTGTATCGGTAGCATAGTGGGGCAGAATCCATTGCCTGCTGTGGTTTATACCTTTCTGCTGGTGTCTTGAGTGATCCCACTGCTGCCGCCAAATGTGAGGATATTGGGTTCAAAATCACTCAGTCACGGTGGTAGATGAAAAACCAACAGTGGTTTATTAACAGAATAGGTTATAACACAGTTCAGCACACTTCTGTGATCCAATTCTACACGACAATTCCCTCCTGGAGCTCCTGACAGAACATTACTTCTTAGTCAGTCTCCTGCCTCTCTCTCACTCTCTGTCTCACGTCCCCTCTTTGCTATTATCAAACCTTTGTCTTTCCTACAATAAGGCGACACCCCCAGACAGTTTCAGAGCAAACCTAGTTTCACATGTACAGGCATGTCCCCTAGGCCACAATAGATGTTAATTAAAGTAACCTTGCTTAATCTAATTGTGTGGCCTGGAATCCATTGTGTGGGGAAGAATGAGGGGGGTGTATGGCCTGACATCTGAGACTGGCTGTATCTACACAACAGCAAACACACAGGTTATCTGCGCAGTCATATGGGGGGAAACATTATTTTACAAACTATAACACAATAACCAATACATTCATATATATACATCGAAAACATAACTGTACCCTTGTAACAATAACATCATACAATATAATACAATATTGCCTAATACATAGCCAAATACAGATCAACAATCAGTGTAATCCATGGGTCAGACCAGGGCTAGGGAAGTAGCTGCGTGTCTTTTACCACTGTGCGACACAACGCGCCGGCTGTGTTGTCACATATGCAATCACAATCCATGCAATGCAACATTTAATGCAAAATTATGCAAACACAATCCATGCAATTCAACATTTAATGTAAAATTATGACATCACAATCCATGCAATGCAACATTTAATGCAAAATTATGACATCACAATAAATGCAATGCAAAATACAATGCAACATTATGCAATCACAATCCATGCAATGCAACATTTAATGCAAAATTATGACATCACAATACATGCAATGTAAAATGATGACATCACAATAAATGTAATGCAAAAATCAATGCAACATTATGCAATCACAATCCATGCAATGCAACATTTAATGCAAAATTATGCAAATCAATCCATGCAATTCAACATGTAATGCAAAATTATGACATCACAATACATGTAATGCAACATGTAATGCAAAATTATGACATCACAATCCATGCAATGCAACATTTAATTCAAAATTATGACAACACAATCCATGCAATGCAACATTTAATGCAAAATTATGCAAACAAAATCCATGCAATTCAACATTTAATGCCAAATTATGACATCACAATCCATGCAATGCAACATTTAATGCAAAATTATGACATCACAATACATGTAATGCAAAATTATGACATAACAATCCATGCAATGCAACATTTAATGCAAAATTATGACATCACAATCCATGCAATGCGCCAATGAATGCATAATTATGCAATCACAATCCATGCAATGCAACATATAATGAAAAAAATATGACATCAAAATCCATGCAATGCAACATGTAATGCAAAATTATGCAATCACAATCCATGCAATGCAACATTTAATGCAAAATTATGCAAACATAATCCATGCAATTCAACATTTAAGGCAAAATTATGACATCACAATCCATGCAATGCAAAAATCAATGCAACATTATGCAAACACAATCCATGAAATGCAACATTTAATGCAAAATTATGACATCACAATACATGTAATGCCAAATTATGACATCACAATCCATGCAATGCAACATTTAATGCTAAATTATGCAATCACAAGCCATGCAATGCAAAAATTAATGCAAAATTAAGACATCACAATCCATCCAATGCAACATTTAATGCAAAATTATGCAATCAAAATCCATGCAATTCAACATTTAATTCAAAATTATGACATCACAATCCATGCAATGCAACATTTAATGCAACATTTTGACATCACAATACATGTAATTCAACATGTTATGCGAAATTATGCAATCACAATCCATGTAATGCAACATGTAATGCAAAATTATGACATCACAATCCATGCAATGCAACATTTAATGCAAAATTATGACAACACAATCCATGCAATGCAACATTTAATGCAAATTATGACATCACAATCCATGCAATGCAACATTTAATGCAAAATTATTACATCACAATCCATGCAATGCAACATTTAATGCAACATTATGACATCACAATCCATGCAATGCAAATTTAATGCAAAATTATGACATCACAATACATGTAATGCAAAATTATGACATCACAATCCATGCAATGCAACATTTAATGCAAAATTATGACATCACAATCCATGCAATTCAACATTTAATGCACAATTATGACACCACAATCCATGCAATGCAAAAATCAATGCAACATTATGCAAACACAATCCATGAAATGCAACATTTAATGCAAAATTATGACATCACAATACATGTAATGCAAAATTATGACATCACAATCCATGCAATGCAACATTTAATGCTAAATTATGCAATCACAAGCCATGCAATGCAAAAATTAATGCAAAATTATGACATCACAATCCATGCAATGCAACATTTAATGCAAAATTATGACATCACAACCCATGCAATGCAACAATTAATGCATAATTATGCAATCACAATCCATGAAATGCAACATATAATGATAAAATATGACATCACAATCCATGCAATGCAACATTTAATGCAAAATTATGACATCACAATCCATGCAATGCAACATTTCATGCAAAATTATGACATTACAACCCATGCAATGCAACAATTAATGCATAATTATGCAATCACAATCCATGCAATGCAACATATAATGATAAAATATGACATCACAATCCATGCAATGCAACATTTAATGCAAAATTATGACATCACAATCCATGCAATGCAACATTTAATGCAAAATTATGACAACACAATCCATGCAATGCAAAATTTAATGCAACATTATGACATCACAATACATGTAATGCAACATGTAATGCAAAAATAAGACATCACAATCCATGCAATGCAACATTTAATGCAAAATTATGCAAACAAAATCCATGCAATTCAACATTTAATTCAAAATTATGACATCATAATCCATGCAATGCAATATTTAATGCAACATTATGACATCACAATACATGTAATTCAACATGTTATGCGAAATTATGCAATCACAATCCATATAATGCAACATGTAATGCAAAATTATGACATCACAATCCATGCAATGCAACATTTAATGCAAAATTATGACAACACAATCCATGCAATGCAACATTTAATGCAAATTATGACATCACAATCCATGCAATGCAACATTTAATGCAAAATTATTAAATCACAATCCATGCAATGCAACATTTAATGCAACATTATGACATCACAATACATGTAATGCAACATGTAATGCAAAATTATGCAATCACAATCCATGCAATGCAACATTTAATGCAAAATTATGCAAACACAATCCTTGCAATTCAACATTTAATGCAACATTATGACATCACAATCCATGCAATGCAACATTTAATGCAAAATTATGAAATCACAATCCATGCAATGCAACATTTTATGCAAAATTATGCAATCACAACCCATGCAATTTAAAATTTAATGCAAACTTATGACATCACAATCCACGCAATGCAATATTTAATGCAAAATTATGACTTCACAATCCATGCAATGCAACATTTAATGCAAATTTATGACAGCACAATATATGTAATGCATCATGTAATGCAAAATTATGACATCACAATCCATGCAATGCACCATTTAATGCAAAAGTATGAAATCACAATCCATGCAATGCAACATTTTATGCAAAATTATGCAATCACAACCCATGCAATTTAAAATTTAATGCAAACTTATGACATCACAATCCACGCAATGCAATATTTAATGCAAAATTATGACATCACAATCCATGCAATGCAACATTTAATGCAAAATTATGACATCACAATATATGTAATGCAACATGTAATGCAAAATTATGACATCACAATCCATGCAATGCACAATTTAATGCAAAAGTATGACATCACAATTCATGCAATGCAACATGTAATGCAAAATTATGCGATCGCAATCCATGCAATGCAACATTTAATGCAACATTATGCAATCACAATCCATGCAATGCAACATTTAATGCAAAATTATGACATCACAATCCATGCAATGCAACATTTAATGCAAAATTATGACATCACAATAAATGCAATGCAAAATTCAATGCAACATTATGCAATCACAATCCATGCAATGCAACATTTAATGCAACATTATGACATCACAATACATGTAATGCAACATGTAATGCAAAATTATGCAATCACAATCCATGCAATGCAACATTTAATGCAAAATTATGCAAACACAATCCATGCAATTCAACATTTAATGCAAAATTATGACATCTCAATCCATGCAATGCAACATTTAATGCAAAATTATAACATCACAATCCATGCAATGCAACAATTAATGCAAAATTATGACATCACAATCTATGCAATGCAACATGTAATGCAAAATTATGCAATCACAATCCATGCAATGCAACATTTAATGCAAAATTATGACATCACAATCCATGCAATGCAACATATAATGAAAAAATATGACATTACAATCCATGCAATGCAACATTTAATGCAAAATTATGACATCAAAATCCATGCAATGCAACATTTAATGCAAAGTTATTACATAACAATCCATGCAATGCAACATTTAATGCAACATTATGACATCACAATACATGTAATGCAACATGTAATGCAAAATTATGCAATCACAATCCATGCAATGCAACATTTAATGCAAAATTATGACATCACAATCCATGCAATGCAACATTTAATGCAAAATTATGACATCACAATCCATGCAATGCAACAATTAATGCATAATTATGCAATCACAATCCATGCAATGCAACATATAATGAAAAAATATGACATCACAACCGATGCAATGCAACATGTAATGCAAAATTATGACATCACAATCCATGCAATGCAACAGTTAATGCAAAATTATTACATAACAATCCATGCAATGCAACATTTAATGCAACATTATGACATCACAATACATGTAAAGCAACATGTAATGCAAAATTATGCAATCACCATCCATGCAATGCAACATTTAATGCAAAATTATGCAAACACTATCCATGCAATTCAAACTTTAATGCAAAATTATGCAATCGCAATCCATGCAATGCAACATTTAATGCAACATTATGCAACCACAATCCATGCAATGCAACATTTAATGCAAAATTATGACATCACAATAAATGCAATGCAAAATTCAATGCAACATTATGCAATCACAATCCATGCAATGCAACATTTAATGCAACATTATGACATCACAAAACATGTAATGCAACATGTAATGCAAAATTATGCAATCACAATCCATGCAATGCAAAATTATGCAAACACAATCCATGCAATTCAACATTTAATGCAAAATTATGACATCACAATCCATGCAATGCAACATTTAATGCAAAATTATAACATCACAATCCACGCAATGCAACAATTAATGCAAAATTATTACATAACAATCCATGCAATGCAACATTTAATGCAACATTATGACATCACAATCCATGCAATGCAACATTTAATGCAACATTATGACATCACAATAAATGCAATGCAAAATTCAATGCAACATTAGGCAATCACAATCCATGCAATGCAACATTTAATGCAAAATTATGACATCACAATCCATGCAATGTAAAATTATGACATCACAATAAATGCAATGCAAAAATCAATGCAACATTATGCAATCACAATCCATGCAATGCAACATTTAATGCACAATTATGCAAACACAATTCATGCAATTCAACATTTAATGCAAAATTATGACATCTCAATACATGTAATGCAACATGTAATGCAAAATTATGACATCACAATCCATGCAATGCAACATTTATTGCAAAATTATGACAACACAATCCATGCAATGCAACATTTAATGCAACATTATGATATCACAATACATGTAATGCAAAATTATGCAATCACAATCCATGCAATGCAACATTTAATGCAAAATTGTGCAAACACAATCCATGCAATGCAACATTTAATGCAAAATTATGCAAACACAATCCATGCAATTCAACATTTAATGCAAAATTATGACATCACAATACATGTAATGCAAAATTATGACATCACAATCCATGCAATGCAACAATTAATGCATAATTATGCAATCACAATCCATGCAATGCAACATATAATGATAAAATATGACATCACAATCCATGCAATGCAACATTTAATGCAAAATTATGGCATCACAATCCATGCAATGCAACATTTAATGCAAAATTATGACATCACAATCCATGCAATGCAAAATTTAATTTAAAATTATGACATCACAACCCATGCAATGCAACAATTAATGCATAATTATGCAATCACAATCCATGCAATGCAACATATAATGATAAAATATGACATCACAATCCAAGCAATGCAACATTTAATGCAAAATTATGGCATCACAATCCATGCAATGCAACATTTAATGCAAAATTATGACATCACAACCCATGCAATGCAACAATTAATGCATAATTATGCAATCACAATCAATGCAATGCAACATTTAATGCAAAAAATGCAAACACAATCAATGCAATTCAACATTTAATGCAAAATTATGACTTCACAATCCATGCACTGCAACATTTAATGCAAAATTATGACATCACAATCCATGCAATGCAACAATTACTGCATAATTATGACATCACAATCCATGCAATGCAACATATAATGAAAACATATGACATCACAATCCATGCAATACAACATTTAATTCAAAATTATGACATCACAATCCATGTAATGCAACATGTAATGCAAAATTATGACATCACAATCCATGCAATGCAACATTTAATGCAAAATTATGACAACACAATTTATGCAATGCAACATTTAATGCAAAATTATGACATCACAACCCATGCAATGCAACAATTAATGCATAATTATGCAATCACAATCAATGCAATGCAACATTTAATGCAAAAAAAATGCAAACACAATCCATTCAATTCAACATTTAATGCAAAATTATGACAACACAATCCATGCAATGCAACATTTAATGCAAAATTATGACATCACAATCCATGCAATGCAACAATTAATGCATAATTATGCAATCACAATCCATGCAATGCAACATATAATGAAAACATATGACATCACAATCCATGCAATGCAACATTTAATGCAAAATTATGACATCACAATCCATGTAATGCAACATTTAATGCAAAATTATGCAAACAAAATCCATGCAATTTAACATTTAATGCAAAATTATGACATCACAATCCATGCAATTCAACATTTAATGCAAAATTATGACACCACAATCCATGCAATGCAAAAATCAATGCAACATTATGCAAACACAATCCATGAAATGCAACATTTAATGCAAAATTATGACATCACAATATATGTAATGCAAAATTATGCCATCACAATCCATGCAATGCAACATTTAATGCTAAATTATGCAATCACAAGCCATGCAATGCAAAAATTAATGCAAAATTATGACATCACAATCCATGCAATGCAACATGTAATGCAAAATTAAGACATCACAATCCATGCAATGCAACATTTAATGCAACATTATGACATCACAATACATGTAATTCAACATGTTATGCGAAATTATGCAATCACAATCCATGTAATGCAACATGTAATGCAAAATTATGACATCACAATCCATGCAATGCAACATTTAATGCAAAATTATGACAACACAATCCATGCAATGCAACATTTAATGCAAATTATGACTTCACAATCCATGCAATGCAACATTTAATGCAAAATTATTACATCACAATCCATGCAATGCAACATTTAATGCAACATTATGCAACCACAATCCATGCAATGCAACATTTAATGCAAAATGATGACATCACAATAAATGCAATGCAAAATTCAATGCAACATTATGCAATCACAATCCATGCAATGCAACATTTAATGCAACATTATGACATCACAAAACATGTAATGCAAAATTATGCAATCACAATCCATGCAATGCAAAATTATGCAAACACAATCCATGCAATTCAACATTGAATGCAAAATTATGACATCACAATCCATGCAATGCAACATTTAATGCAAAATTATAACATCACAATCCACGCATTGCAACAATTAATGCAAAATTATTACATAACAATCCATGCAATGCAACATTTAATGCAACATTATGACATCACAATACATGTAATGCAACATGTAATGCAAAATTATGCAATCACAATCCATGCAATGCAACATTTAATGCAAAATTATGCAAACACTATCCATGCAATTCAAACTTTAATGCAAAATTATGACATCACAATCCATGCAATGCAAAATTCAATGCAACATTATGCAATCACAATCCATGCAATGCAACATTTAATGCAACATTATGACATCACAATAAATGCAATGCAAAATTCAATGCAACATTAGGCAATCACAATCCATGCAATGCAACATTTAATGCAAAATTATGACATCACAATCCATGCAATGTAAAATTATGACATCACAATAAATGCAATGCAAAAATCAATGCAACATTATGCAATCACAATCCATGCAATGCAACATTTAATGCACAATTATGCAAACACAATTCATGCAATTCAACATTTAATGCAAAATTATGACATCTCAATACATGTAATGCAACATGTAATGCAAAATTATGACATCACAATCCATGCAATGCAACATTTATTGCAAAATTATGACAACACAATCCATGCAATGCAACATTTAATGCAACATTATGATATCACAATACATGTAATGCAAAATTATGCAATCACAATCCATGCAATGCAACATTTAATGCAAAATTGTGCAAACACAATCCATGCAATGCAACATTTAATGCAAAATTATGCAAACACAATCCATGCAATTCAACATTTAATGCAAAATTATGACATCACAATACATGTAATGCAAAATTATAACATCACAATCCATGCAATGCAACAATTAATGCATAATTATGCAATCACAATCCATGCAATGCAACATATAATGATAAAATATGACATCACAATCCATGCAATGCAACATTTAATGCAAAATTATGGCATCACAATCCATGCAATGCAACATTTAATGCAAAATTATGACATCACAATCCATGCAATGCAAAATTTAATTTAAAATTATGACATCACAACCCATGCAATGCAATATTTAATGCAACATTATGACATCACAATACATGTAATGCAACATGTAATGCAAAAATAAGACATCACAATCCATGCAATGCAACATTTAATGCAAAATTATGCAAACAAAATCCATGCAATTCAACATTTAATTCAAAATTATGACATCATAATCCATGCAATGCAATATTTAATGCAACATTATGACATCACAATACATGTAATTCAACATGTTATGCGAAATTATGCAATCACAATCCATATAATGCAACATGTAATGCAAAATTATGACATCACAATCCATGCAATGCAACATTTAATGCAAAATTATGACAACACAATCCATGCAATGCAACATTTAATGCAAATTATGACATCACAATCCATGCAATGCAACATTTAATGCAAAATCATTAAATCACAATCCATGCAATGCAACATTTAATGCAACATTATGACATCACAATACATGTAATGCAACATGTAATGCAAAATTATGCAATCACAATCCATGCAATGCAACATTTAATGCAAAATTATGCAAACACAATCCTTGCAATTCAACATTTAATGCAACATTATGACATCACAATCCATGCAATGCAACATTTAATGCAAAATTATGAAATCACAATCCATGCAATGCAACATTTTATGCAAAATTATGCAATCACAACCCATGCAATTTAAAATTTAATGCAAATTTATGACATCACAATCCACGCAATGCAATATTTAATGCAAAATTATGACTTCACAATCCATGCAATGCAACATTTAATGCAAATTTATGACAGCACAATATATGTAATGCATCATGTAATGCAAAATTATGACATCACAATCCATGCAATGCACCATTTAATGCAAAAGTATGAAATCACAATCCATGCAATGCAACATTTTATGCAAAATTATGCAATCACAACCCATGCAATTTAAAATTTAATGCAAACTTATGACATCACAATCCACGCAATGCAATATTTAATGCAAAATTATGACATCACAATCCATGCAATGCAACATTTAATGCAAAATTATGACATCACAATATATGTAATGCAACATGTAATGCAAAATTATGACATCACAATCCATGCAATGCACAATTTAATGCAAAAGTATGACATCACAATTCATGCAATGCAACATGTAATGCAAAATTATGCGATCGCAATCCATGCAATGCAACATTTAATGCAACATTATGCAATCACAATCCATGCAATGTAACATTTAATGCAAAATTATGACATCACAATCCATGCAATGCAACATTTAATGCAAAATTATGACATCACAATAAATGCAATGCAAAATTCAATGCAACATTATGCAATCACAATCCATGCAATGCAACATTTAATGCAACATTATGACATCACAATACATGTAATGCAACATGTAATGCAAAATTATGCAATCACAATCCATGCAATGCAACATTTAATGCAAAATTATGCAAACACAATCCATGCAATTCAACATTTAATGCAAAATTATGACATCTCAATCCATGCAATGCAACATTTAATGCAAAATTATAACATCACAATCCATGCAATGCAACAATTAATGCAAAATTATGACATCACAATCTATGCAATGCAACATGTAATGCAAAATTATGCAATCACAATCCATGCAATGCAACATTTAATGCAAAATTATGACATCACAATCCATGCAATGCAACATATAATGAAAAAATATGACATTACAATCCATGCAATGCAACATTTAATGCAAAATTATGACATCAAAATCCATGCAATGCAACATTTAATGCAAAGTTATTACATAACAATCCATGCAATGCAACATTTAATGCAACATTATGACATCACAATACATGTAATGCAACATGTAATGCAAAATTATGCAATCACAATCCATGCAATGCAACATTTAATGCAAAATTATGACATCACAACCGATGCAATGCAACATGTAATGCAAAATTATGACATCACAATCCATGCAATGCAACAGTTAATGCAAAATTATTACATAACAATCCATGCAATGCAACAGTTAATGCAAAATTATTACATAACAATCCATGCAATGCAACATTTAATGCAACATTATGACATCACAATACATGTAAAGCAACATGTAATGCAAAATTATGCAATCACCATCCATGCAATGCAACATTTAATGCAAAATTATGCAAACACTATCCATGCAATTCAAACTTTAATGCAAAATTATGCAATCGCAATCCATGCAATGCAACATTTAATGCAACATTATGCAACCACAATCCATGCAATGCAACATTTAATGCAAAATTATGACATCACAATAAATGCAATGCAAAATTCAATGCAACATTATGCAATCACAATCCATGCAATGCAACATTTAATGCAACATTATGACATCACAAAACATGTAATGCAACATGTAATGCAAAATTATGCAATCACAATCCATGCAATGCAAAATTATGCAAACACAATCCATGCAATTCAACATTTAATGCAAAATTATGACATCACAATCCATGAAATGCAACATTTAATGCAAAATTATAACATCACAATCCACGCAATGCAACAATTAATGCAAAATTATTACATAACAATCCATGCAATGCAACATTTAATGCAACATTATGACATCACAATCCATGCAATGCAACATTTAATGCAACATTATGACATCACAATAAATGCAATGCAAAATTCAATGCAACATTAGGCAATCACAATCCATGCAATGCAACATTTAATGCAAAATTATGACATCACAATCCATGCAATGTAAAATTATGACATCACAATAAATGCAATGCAAAAATCAATGCAACATTATGCAATCACAATCCATGCAATGCAACATTTAATGCACAATTATGCAAACACAATTCATGCAATTCAACATTTAATGCAAAATTATGACATCTCAATACATGTAATGCAACATGTAATGCAAAATTATGACATCACAATCCATGCAATGCAACATTTATTGCAAAATTATGACAACACAATCCATGCAATGCAACATTTAATGCAACATTATGATATCACAATACATGTAATGCAAAAGTATGCAATCACAATCCATGCAATGCAACATTTAATGCAAAATTGTGCAAACACAATCCATGCAATGCAACATTTAATGCAAAATTATGCAAACACAATCCATGCAATTCAACATTTAATGCAAAATTATGACATCACAATACATGTAATGCAAAATTATGACATCACAATCCAAGCAATGCAACAATTAATGCATAATTATGCAATCACAATCCATGCAATGCAACATATAATGATAAAATATGACATCACAATCCATGCAATGCAACATTTAATGCAAAATTATGGCATCACAATCCATGCAATGCAACATTTAATGCAAAATTATGACATCACAATCCATGCAATGCAAAATTTAATTTAAAATTATGACATCACAACCCATGCAATGCAACAATTAATGCATAATTATGCAATCACAATCCATGCAATGCAACATATAATGATAAAATATGACATCACAATCCAAGCAATGCAACATTTAATGCAAAATTATGGCATCACAATCCATGCAATGCAACATTTAATGCAAAATTATGACATCACAACCCATGCAATGCAACAATTAATGCATAATTATGCAATCACAATCAATGCAATGCAACATTTAATGCAAAAAATGCAAACACAATCAATGCAATTCAACATTTAATGCAAAATTATGACTTCACAATCCATGCAATGCAACATTTAATGCAAAATTATGACATCACAATCCATGCAATGCAACAATTACTGCATAATTATGACATCACAATCCATGCAATGCAACATATAATGAAAACATATGACATCACAATCCATGCAATACAACATTTAATTCAAAATTATGACATCACAATCCATGTAATGCAACATGTAATGCAAAATTATGACATCACAATCCATGCAATGCAACATTTAATGCAAAATTATGACAACACAATTTATGCAATGCAACATTTAATGCAAAATTATGACATCACAACCCATGCAATGCAACAATTAATGCATAATTATGCAATCACAATCAATGCAATGCAACATTTAATGCAAAAAAAATGCAAACACAATCCATTCAATTCAACATTTAATGCAAAATTATGACATCACAATCCATGCAATGCAACATTTAATGCAAAATTATGACATCACAATCCATGCAATGCAACAATTAATGCATAATTATGCAATCACAATCCATGCAATGCAACATATAATGAAAACATATGACATCACAATCCATGCAATACAACATTTAATGCAAAATTATGACATCACAATCCATGTAATGCAACATTTAATGCAAAATTATGCAAACAAAATCCATGCAATTTAACATTTAATGCAAAATTATGACATCACAATCCATGCAATTCAACATTTAATGCAAAATTATGACACCACAATCCATGCAATGCAAAAATCAATGCAACATTATGCAAACACAATCCATGAAATGCAACATTTAATGCAAAATTATGACATCACAATATATGTAATGCAAAATTATGCCATCACAATCCATGCAATGCAACATTTAATGCTAAATTATGCAATCACAAGCCATGCAATGCAAAAATTAATGCAAAATTATGACATCACAATCCATGCAATGCAACATGTAATGCAAAATTAAGACATCACAATCCATGCAATGCAACATTTAATGCAACATTATGACATCACAATACATGTAATTCAACATGTTATGCGAAATTATGCAATCACAATCCATGTAATGCAACATGTAATGCAAAATTATGACATCACAATCCATGCAATGCAACATTTAATGCAAAATTATGACAACACAATCCATGCAATGCAACATTTAATGCAAATTATGACTTCACAATCCATGCAATGCAACATTTAATGCAAAATTATTACATCACAATCCATGCAATGCAACATTTAATGCAACAGTATGCAACCACAATCCATGCAATGCAACATTTAATGCAAAATGATGACATCACAATAAATGCAATGCAAAATTCAATGCAACATTATGCAATCACAATCCATGCAATGCAACATTTAATGCAACATTATGACATCACAAAACATGTAATGCAAAATTATGCAATCACAATCCATGCAATGCAAAATTATGCAAACACAATCCATGCAATTCAACATTTAATGCAAAATTATGACATCACAATCCATGCAATGCAACATTTAATGCAAAATTATAACATCACAATCCACGCATTGCAACAATTAATGCAAAATTATTACATAACAATCCATGCAATGCAACATTTAATGCAACATTATGACATCACAATACATGTAATGCAACATGTAATGCAAAATTATGCAATCACAATCCATGCAATGCAACATTTAATGCAAAATTATGCAAACACTATCCATGCAATTCAAACTTTAATGCAAAATTATGACATCACAATCCATGCAATGCAAAATTCAATGCAA
>NW_026968758.1:0-71942 GCF_028390025.1 Pseudophryne corroboree
GAGGATGGTCCACAGTGTCAAAAGCAGCAGAGAGATCAAGTAGAATAAGTAGAGAGTAGTGTCCCTTTGATTTAGCAGCATGGAGGTCATTGCATACTTTTGTAAGGGCAGTTTCAGTGGAGTGGAGAGGACGGAAGCCAGACTGGAATGGGTCAAGCAGTGAGTGTGAGGAAAGAAAGGAAGTAAGGCGGTTGTAGACAATACGCTCAAGGAGTTTGGAGGCAAAAGGGAGGAGAGAGATGGGTCGGTAGTTGGAGAGAGTGTTTGGATCAAGGGTAGGTTTTTTAAGAATAGGAGAGATGAGAGCGTGCTTGAAGGCAGAGGGGACAGTGCCTGATGAGAGGGAGAGATTGAGAAGGTGGGAAAGATGGGAACAAGCAGAAGAAGAGAGGTGGCAAAGGAGGCGGGAGGGGATAGGGTCAAGTGGGGAGGTGGTGAGGGGACAGGAACGAATGAGGGCCATGACTTCCTCTCCAGATGCATGGGAGAAAGATGACAGAGTTGGTGCGAGGGATGGGGAGGGTTGGTAAGGGATGGGAGAAGGCTGGTTACTGATAGTCTGGTGTGATGTGATGTCCTGACGTATGGAGTCAATTTTGGATGTGAAGTAAGTGGCAAAGTCAAGAGCAGAGAGTGAGGAAGGGAGACGAGGTGGAGGTGGGCAGAGGAGTGAGTTGAGAGTGGCAAAGAGGCGCCGGGGGTTGGAAGACTGGGAGGAGATGAGGTTCTTGAAGTATGACTGTTTAGCAAGAGAAAGGGCAGCACTGAAGGATGAGAGCATAAGTTTGAAATGGAGGAAGTCTGCCTTAGAGCGTGATTTCCTCCAGTGTCGCTCAGCAGTACATGAGCATTTTTGCAGATATCTGGTGCATTTGGTGTGCCAGGGTTGAGGTGTTAATTTGCAAGAGTGAATAGTGGTTGGTGGAGCAACAGAGTCAAGAGCAGAAGTAAGGGAAGCATTGTATGTGGAAGTGGCTTGTTCAGGGCATGAGAGAGAGAGAATAGGAGAGAGAAGTGAGTCAAACAGGGAGGAAAGGAATGTGGTGTCAATAGCTTCAATGTTACGCTTAGTGATGGTAGCCTTAGGAGGTAGAGATGGGGAAGTCGAGAGAGATAGGTTGAAGGAGAGCAGGTGGTGGTCAGAGAGGGGAAATGGGGAGTTGGAAAAAACAGAAATATCACAGCGGTGAGTGAAGACCAGATCCAGTGAGCTCCCATTCACATGGGAGGGTGAGGAGGTCCACTGGGAGAGACCAAGTGAAGAGGTGAGGTTAAGGAGTTTAGAGGCAGGGGATTGTGTGGGGATGTCAATAGGGATGTTGAAATCGCCTAGGATAATGGTGGGAATGTCAGAAGAGAGGAAGTGAGGAAGCCAGGAAGCAAAGTTGTCGATGAATTTGGAAGCAGTGCCAGGGGGGCGGTAAATGACAGCTACTCTAAGATGGACTGGTTGGAAGAGGCATATGGCGTGGACCTCAAATGTAGAGAATATAAGGGATGGTTCTGGTGGTATGAGTTGGTAGGAGTAACTAGAAGGTAAAAGGACCCCAACACCACCCCCATGGCGACCCCCAGGTCGGGGTGTGTGTGTGTGTGAATGTAAGGCCCCCAGCAGAGAGAGCAGCAGCAGAAGTAGTGTCAGAGGGCATAATCCAAATTTCAGTAATGGCTAGTAGGTGTAGGGAGTTGGAAATGAAAAGGTCATGAGTGGGGACCAGTTTGTTACAAACAGATCTGGCATTCCAGAGGGCACAGGATAGGGGGTATGAGTTTGTGGGAGAGATGTGAATTAGATTTTCAGGGTTGCTGTAGCGATGAGGTGGGATTAACTTTGAGGGCAGGGATGATGAGAGAGTAGTGATGGTACGGGTGCCTGAGCTAGGAGGGGAAACTGCAGGAGGTGGGCAGGGAGGGAGGTCAGTGTGATGTGGATGGGGGTGTGGGGATGTGACAGGGAAGGGAGAGAGGGAGCAGGGCTGAGTTGTGGGGTAGCAGGACCATGGGGCAGAGGTGAATGAAAGTGGGGTAACAGGAAAGGTGGGGGAAGGAAACAGAGGGATGGAGGGGAGACAGAGGAGGGGAGAGAGGAGGAGGTGGAGGAGACTAGTGGGGAAGGATAAAGATACATTATTAGGTAGACACTGAGTGATGTGGGGAGTATAAGAAAACCTTGATATAGTGTTAAGTAGGTAAATAGGTTGAAGTAGTGGAAGTAGGAGAGGAGACTGTAAGGCAATCCGAGCAGAAGAATTGCAGAAATGCAGGTGAGAAAAGCAGTGTAGGCTCAAGGGGTGTAGATTTAGTATGAAATGAGTCAAAAGCGTAGATAAAGTGGGTGCAGAAATGTATTTGGAGTGTAAGAAATGAAAGGATTGTGAGAGGTTTAAGAAGCAATGGTAATTATGTTAGATGTTTTAAGTGTTTGCAGGTAAAATTGCATTGGTGCAGCTGTGCTTAAAAAACAAAATTACAATAATACAGATACAGGCATTTGTAGGTGAAATGGATGGTTTATGAAATGTCCAAGTAAGGTAGTTCTGTGCTATGTAATCAGACGCAACAATCAGGAGGTGAGTGATCTGAGGAGTAAGTGACTCACATTTGTTATTAGTTCTTCAGTTTTCTTTGTTTTGTTAGATTGGTGTGCTTCTGTTTTCCTTCTTTTTCACTTCGATTGAACGCTGATTGAACACTGCTGTTATGTGTCAATTTTATCACGCTTTGATAAAAATGCACGCTTAGATCAATAAATGCACAGCCAAATGGCTTTGCACAGCCTACACCATTGGACTTAAGTAGAAGACTATTACAAGTGAAACCAATAATTGAAATCTGTAACCACACCCCACCCCCTCAAATGCCAGGCAATAAATTACCTTAAAAACAACAACCAGGCATTCCACAAAGATTAAACTGGGTCTATATCATTCAAAACTTTAAAAAAGTACTTCAAAATCACATACTATGCAATAATGTTTCAATTTGCATTACCCAGCAGAATTAGCTTTGCATATATAGATATAGTGCAGCAGAATATATTGGTGGTTGTAGTCAATTGTAATTACCTGTAGGTGACAAGAAGAGAAGAAACGTCAATTCACAATCGATATCAGCTGAAGATAAATTAACGCTGATTGAACGCTGCTGTTATGTGTCAATTTTATCACGCTTTGATAAAAATGCACGCTTAGATCAATAAATGCACAGCCAAACGGCTTTGCACAGCCTACACCATTGGACTTAAGTAGAAGACTATTACAAGTGAAACCAATAATTGAAATCTGTAACCACACCCCACCCCCTCAAATGCCAGGCAATAAATTACCTTAAAAACAACAACCAGGCATTCCACAAAGATTAAACTGGGTCTATATCATTCAAAACTTTAAAAAAGTACTTCAAAATCACATACTATGCAATAATGTTTCAATTTGCATTACCCAGCAGAATTAGCTTTGCATATATAGATATAGTGCAGCAGAATATATTGGTGGTTGTAGTCAATTGTAATTACCTGTAGGTGACAAGAAGAGAAGAAACGTCAATTCACAATCGATATCAGCTGAAGATAAATTAACGCTGATTGAACGCTGCTGTTATGTGTCAATTTTATCACGCTTTGATAAAAATGCACGCTTGGATCAATAAATGCACAGCCAAATGGCTTTGCACAGCCTACACCATTGGACTTAAGTAGAAGACTATTACAAGTGAAACCAATAATTGAAATCTGTAACCACACCCCACCCCCTCAAATGCCAGGCAATAAATTACCTTAAAAACAACAACCAGGCATTCCACAAAGATTAAACTGGGTCTATATCATTCAAAACTTTAAAAAAGTACTTAAAAATCACATACTATGCAATATTGTTTCAATTTGCATTACCCAGCAGAATTAGCTTTGCATATATAGATATAGTGCAGCAGAATATATTGGTGGTTGTAGTCAATTGTAATTACTCAGCAGAATTAGCTTTTCATATATAGATATAGTGCAGCAGAATATATTGGTGGTTGTAGTCAATTGTAATTACCCAGCAGAATTAGCTTTGCAAATATAGATATAGTGCAGCAGAATATATTGGTGGTTGTAGTCAATTGTAATTACCCAGCAGAATTAGCTTTGCATATATATAGTGCAGCAGAATATATTGGTGGTTGTAGTAAATTGTAATTACCCAGCAGCAGCTCTACTGCACTCAACATCACCAGTGCTCACAATATATATAATGCTATATACTATGCCATAGTGGTGCTTACTATATAACACCTCCTACTGCGTTCCCCCTGGCAATGAGCATGACACCCAGAGAGTGAAACCCCTGGCAATGAGCATGACACCCAGCACGTGAAACTCTTGGCATTGAGCAGTTTTTGTAAAAGTAATTAGAAGCTTTACTGTAGGGCATAGTGTATCACAGATATTGTGGTGAGTGACATAATAATGTTCCAAAGGGCATTAATGTGTGGGGCTTAACATGGTGGAAATTACTGTACTTTTTTCCCTGTGGTGGCTGAGGTCTGTTGGTGCAGGGTCAAGAACTGGGGTGTAAGGTAGTCTTTGCCTGCAAGGCTACGCCCATTTTATGGAGACCATACCCATTTTTGCGAGGTCACGCCCCCCCCATCCCATCCGGAGCGCTCACGCAAATATAGTTTTTTTTATATATATATATGGGGGAGGGGCACAATTTTTAATGCCAATGGTGGCGGGGGGCACGCATTTTTAAATCTCGCATTTGAAGCCAAATTGTTTAGAAACACCCCTGCAAGAAAATATCTGCAAATCCAATGTTACCATAAGTGTGGCATATACCTGCGCTTGCTGCTGCACAACCTCTATTCATATCGCTGAATTCAATTAGGGAGATGTTCTCACCCCGCGAGCAAGCGCAGGTATATGCCACACTTAAATGTATGGGTATGGTCTCCATAAAATGAGCGTAGCCTTGCAGGCAAAGACTACCTTACACCCCAGTTCTTGACCCTGCACCAACAGACCTCGGCCACCACAGGGAAAAAAGTACAGTAATTTCCACCATGTTAAGCCCCACACATTAATGCCCTTTGGAACATATTATGTCACTCACCACAATATCTGTGATACACTATGCCCTACAGTAAAGCTTCTAATTACTTTTACAAAAACTGCTCAATGCCAAGAGTTTCACGTGCTGGGTGTCATGCTCATTGCCAGGGGTTTCACTCTCTGGGTGTCATGCTCATTGCCAGGGGGAACGCAGTAGGGGGTGTTATATAGTAAGCACCACTATGGCATAGTATATAGCATTATATATATTGTGAGCACTGGTGATGTTGAGTGCAGTAGAGCTGCTGCTGGGTAATTACAATTTACTACAACCACCAATATATTCTGCTGCACTATATATATGCAAAGCTAATTCTGCTGGGTAATTACAATTGACTACAACCACCAATATATTCTGCTGCACTATATCTATATTTGCAAAGCTAATTCTGCTGGGTAATTACAATTGACTACAACCACCAATATATTCTGCTGCACTATATCTATATATGAAAAGCTAATTCTGCTGAGTAATTACAATTGACTACAACCACCAATATATTCTGCTGCACTATATCTATATATGCAAAGCTAATTCTGCTGGGTAATGCAAATTGAAACATTATTGCATAGTATGTGATTTTTAAGTACTTTTTTAAAGTTTTGAATGATATAGACCCAGTTTAATCTTTGTGGAATGCCTGGTTGTTGTTTTTAAGGTAATTTATTGCCTGGCATTTGAGGGGGTGGGGTGTGGTTACAGATTTCAATTATTGGTTTCACTTGTAATAGTCTTCTACTTAAGTCCAATGGTGTAGGCTGTGCATTTAATGATCCAAGCGTGCATTTTTATCAAAGCGTGATAAAATTGACACATAACAGCAGCGTTCAATCAGCGTTAATTTATCTTCAGCTGATATCGATTGTTAATTGACGTTTCTTCTCTTCTTGTCACCTACAGGTAATTACAATTGACTACAACCACCAATATATTCTGCTGCACTATATCTATATATGCAAAGCTAATTCTGCTGGGTAATGCAAATTGAAACATTATTGCATAGTATGTGATTTTTAAGTACTTTTTTAAAGTTTTGAAAGATATAGACCCAGTTTAATCTTTGTGGAATGCCTGGTTGTTGTTTTTAAGGTAATTTATTGCCTGGCATTTGAGGGGGTGGGGTGTGGTTACAGATTTCAATTAATGGTTTCACTTGTAATAGTCTTCTACTTAAGTCCAATGGTGTAGGCTGTGCAAAGCCGTTTGGCTGTGCATTTATTGATCTAAGCGTGCATTTTTATCAAAGCGTGATAAAATTGACACATAACAGCAGCGTTCAATCAGCGTTAATTTATCTTCAGCTGATATCGATTGTGAATTGACGTTTCTTCTCTTCTTGTCACCTACAGGTAATTACAATTGACTACAACCACCAATATATTCTGCTGCACTATATCTATATATGCAAAGCTAATTCTGCTGGGTTATGCAAATTGAAACATTATTGCATAGTATGTGATTTTGAAGTACTTTTTTAAAGTTTTGAATGATATAGACCCAGTTTAATCTTTGTGGAATGCCTGGTTGTTGTTTTTAAGGTAATTTATTGCCTGGCATTTGAGGGGGTGGGGTGTGGTTACAGATTTCAATTATTGGTTTCACTTGTAATAGTCTTCTACTTAAGTCCAATGGTGTAGGCTGTGCAAAGCCATTTGGCTGTGCATTTATTGATCTAAGCGTGCATTTTTATCAAAGCGTGATAAAATTGACACATAACAGCAGTGTTCAATCAGCGTTCAATCGAAGTGAAAAAGAAGGAAAACAGAAGCACACCAATCTAACAAAACAAAGAAAACTGAAGAACTAATAACAAATGTGAGTCACTTACTCCTCAGATCACTCACCTCCTGATTGTTGCATCTGATTACATAGCACAGAACTACCTTACTTGGACATTTCATAAACCATCCATTTCACCTACAAATGCCTGTATCTGTATTATTGTAATTTTGTTTTTTAAGCACAGCTGCACCAATGCAATTTTACCTGCAAACACTTAAAACATCTAACATAATTACCATTGCTTCTTAAACCTCTCACAATCCTTTCATTTCTTACACTCCAAATACATTTCTGCACCCACTTTATCTACGCTTTTGACTCATTTCATACTAAATCTACACCCCTTGAGCCTACACTGCTTTTCTCACCTGCATTTCTGCAATTCTTCTGCTCGGATTGCCTTACAGTCTCCTCTCCTACTTCCACTACTTCAACCTATTTACCTACTTAACACTATGTCAAGGTTTT
Organism: Pseudophryne corroboree; assembly: GCF_028390025.1. NCBI lineage: Eukaryota > Metazoa > Chordata > Amphibia > Anura > Myobatrachidae > Pseudophryne > Pseudophryne corroboree. The sequence continues at coordinate 7,344 of NW_026968758.1, forward strand.
CTTATACTCCCCACATCACTCAGTGTCTACCTAATAATGTATCTTTATCCTTCCCCACTAGTCTCCTCCACCTCCTCCTCTCTCCCCTCCTCTGTCTCCCCTCCATCCCTCTGTTTCCTTCCCCCACCTTTCCTGTTACCCAACTTTCATTCACCTCTGCCCCATGGTCCTGCTACCCCACAACTCAGCCCTGCTCCCTCTCTCCCTTCCCTGTCACCTCCCCACACCCCCATCCACATCACACTGACCTCCCTCCCTGCCCACCTCCTGCAGTTTCCCCTCCTAGCTCAGGCACCCGTACCATCACTACTCTCTCATCATCCCTGCCCTCAAAGTTAATCCCACCTCATCGCTACAGCAACCCTGAAAATCTAATTCACATCTCTCCCACAAACTCATACCCCCTATCCTGTGCCCTCTGGAATGCCAGATCTGTTTGTAACAAACTGGTCCCCACTCATGACCTTTTCATTTCCAACTCCCTACACCTACTAGCCATTACTGAAACTTGGATTATGCCCTCTGACACTACTTCTGCTGCTGCTCTCTCTGCTGGGGGCCTTACATTCACACACACACCCCGACCTGGGGGTCGCCATGGGGGTGGTGTTGGGGTCCTTTTACCTTCTAGTTACTCCTACCAACTCATACCACCAGAACCATCCCTTATATTCTCTACATTTGAGGTCCACGCCATATGCCTCTTCCAACCAGTCCATCTTAGAGTAGCTGTCATTTACCGCCCCCCTGGCACTGCTTCCAAATTCATCGACAACTTTGCTTCCTGGCTTCCTCACTTCCTCTCTTCTGACATTCCCACCATTATCCTAGGCGATTTCAACATCCCTATTGACATCCCCACACAATCCCCTGCCTCTAAACTCCTTAACCTCACCTCTTCACTTGGTCTCTCCCAGTGGACCTCCTCACCCTCCCATGTGAATGGGAGCTCACTGGATCTGGTCTTCACTCACCGCTGTGATATTTCTGATATTTCCAACTCCCCATTTCCCCTCTCTGACCACCACCTGCTCTCCTTCAACCTATCTCTCTCGACTTCCCCATCTCTACCTCCTAAGGCTACCATCACTAAGCGTAACATTGAAGCTATTGACACCACATTCCTTTCCTCCCTGTTTGACTCACTTCTCTCTCCTATTCTCTCTCTCTCATGCCCTGAACAAGCCACTTCCACATACAATGCTTCCCTTACTTCTGCTCTTGACTCTGTTGCTCCACCAACCACTATTCACCCTTGCAAATTAACACCTCAACCCTGGCACACCAAATGCACCAGATATCTGCAAAAATGCTCATGTACTGCTGAGCGACACTGGAGGAAATCACGCTCTAAGGCAGACTTCCTCCATTTCAAACTTATGCTCTCATCCTTCAGTGCTGCCCTTTCTCTTGCTAAACAGTCATACTTCAAGAACCTCATCTCCTCCCAGTCTTCCAACCCCCGGCGCCTCTTTGCCACTCTCAACTCACTCCTCTGCCCACCTCCACCTCGTCTCCCTTCCTCACTCTCTGCTCTTGACTTTGCCACTTACTTCACATCCAAAATTGACTCCATACGTCAGGACATCACATCACACCAGACTATCAGTAACCAGCCTTCTCCCATCCCTTACCAACCCTCCCCATCCCTCGCACCAACTCTGTCATCTTTCTCCCATGCATCTGGAGAGGAAGTCATGGCCCTCATTCGTTCCTGTCCCCTCACCACCTCCCCACTTGACCCTATCCCCTCCCGCCTCCTTTGCCACCTCTCTTCTTCTTCTTGTTCCCATCTTTCCCACCTTCTCAATCTCTCCCTCTCACCAGGCACTGTCCCCTCTGCCTTCAAGCACGCTCTCATCTCTCCTATTCTTAAAAAACCTACCCTTGATCCAAACACTCTCTCCAACTACCGACCCATCTCTCTCCTCCCTTTTGCCTCCAAACTCCTTGAGCGTATTGTCTACAACCGCCTTACTTCCTTTCTTTCCTCACACTCACTGCTTGACCCATTCCAGTCTGGCTTCCGTCCTCTCCACTCCACTGAAACTGCCCTTACAAAAGTATGCAATGACCTCCATGCTGCTAAATCTAAGGGACACTACTCTCTACTTATTCTACTTGATCTCTCTGCTGCTTTTGACACTGTGGACCATCCTCTCCTACTGCAAATCCTTCACTCCATTGGTCTGCGTAACACTGCCCTCTCTTGGTTGTCGTCCTACCTTTCTGACCGTTCATTCTATGTCTCCTCTCATGACTCCACCTCCCCCTCACTTCCACTAACTGTAAGGGTACCCCAAGGTTCTGTCCTTGGTCCTCTTCTCTTCTCTCTCTATACGTCCTCACTAGGTAAGCTCATTAGTTCTTTTGGTTTCCAATATCATCTCTATGCTGATGACACTCAAATCTATCTTTCCTCTCCAGACCTCTCCCCTACTCTCCTCACTCGTATCTCCAACTGTCTCTCTGCTATCTCTTCCTGGATGTCCCAGCGCTTTCTTAAACTTAACATGTCTAAGACCGAGCTGATCATCTTCCCTCCCTCCCGCATAATCTCACCTCCTACAATCTCATTATCTATTGATGGCACTACTATCTCCTCTACCCCCCAAGCGCGCTGTCTTGGAGTAATCCTTGACTCCTCCCTCTCCTTCAAACCACACATTCAGCACCTCTCACAAACCTGCCGTTTTCATCTAAAAAATATTTCCAGGATCAGACCCTTTCTGACCCAGGATGCTACTAAGACTCTTATCCACTCACTGGTCATCTCCAGACTGGACTGCTGTAATCTCTTCCTGACTGGCATTCCTGACAAATACCTCTCTCCACTCCAATCTATCCTCAATGCTGCTGCCCGGCTCATTTTCCTCACCAAACGCACTACGTCCACCTCTCCTCTCTTACTAGTCCTTCACTGGCTCCCCTTCCCTTTCAGAATCCATTTCAAGCTTCTCACACTTGCTTACAAAGCCCTCACCCACTCCTCTCCCATCTACATCTCTGATCTTATCTCGCTTTACACTCCCACCCGTCCTCTTCGCTCTGCTAATGCACACCGACTCTCCTGCCTACGGATTACTTCCCCCCACTCCTACCTCCAAGATTTTTCACGTGCTGCACCACTTCTCTGGAATTCCCTACCTCTCCCCCTCAGACTCTCCACCTCTCTACAAAACTTCAAACGGGCTCTCAAGACCCACTTCTTCACCAAACCCAGCCAAATCTCATCCTAAACCTCTGTTCCATGCTCTCTATGTACCCCATCTGTCTCACCCCTGTCTGTCTACCCCTCCCTTTTAGAATGTAAGCTCTCACGAGCAGGGCCCTCTTCCCTCATGTGCTTACTCATTTCTTACTTTAATAATCTTCAGCTGCACCAAATCCAGCAGTCTTCTGCCACCTGATACTTATTCCAGTGTCATCTACTGATGTAGCTATGTTTATTTACCCTGTACTTGTCCTATATTGTCGTCAACTGTAAGTTGCTGTTTTCCTGTTTGATTATTTGTTTATGTACTCTGTAATTGGGCACTGCGGAACCCTTGTGGCGCCATATAAATTAAGGATAATAATAATAATAATAATAAATAATATAATATATAGCAGTACGGTACAGTAAGCCACTGCTCTACCTACCTCTGTGTCGTCAAGTATACTATCCATCCATACCTTTGGTGCATTTTAGAAAAAAACATGTCTCGGCAGAGCAATCTATAAATCCATCATTTTTCAGACAGCAACAGTGGGTATTGTAATAGTCACCCAATCCATCACTTTTATAGGGTTACATGCACCCACATGCTACAGCCTGTCTCAATAATTTTACTGTCACGCTGTGTGTGTTTGTGTTTTTATTTGGGTATTTTTTGTTGTTGTAGAACTACAGGTACCAGCAAGCCCGTTATTTCCCCGCCTGCTGGTACTTGAGGTTCTCCAAGTACCAGCAAGCGGGGGAGGCTTGCTGGGCCTTGTAGTTCCACAACGAAAAAACAATATTCTTTTTTTACACACATGGCTATCAGCCCGGCACCCACCACCCAGGGGTGCTGGGGACAGCCTCGGGCTTCACCCCTGGCCCTTGGGTGCCTCGAGGGGAGGAACCTCTTGATTTAAGGGGTCCCCACTCCTCCAGGGAACCCCGGCCAGGGGTGACTAGTTGGAGGGGTAATGCCAGGGTCGCAGTGACCTACATAAAAGTGTCCCCCGGCTGTGGCATTATCTCTCTGGCTAGTGGAGCCCGGTGCTGGTTTTAAAAATATGGGGGACCCCTACATCTATTGTCCCACGTATTTTTGGAACCTGGACCGGTCTAAGAGCCCGGTGCTGGTTGTCTAAATACGGGGAACCCCTGTCCAATTTTTCACCCAGTATTTAAATAACCAGGACCGGCTCAAAGAGCCCGAGGCTGGTTATACTAAGGAGGGGGGACCTCACGCATTTTTTTTAACCCATTCAGACCCTTCTCCTTTAAGTTAATGGAAGCCCTGGACAACAAAATTGCATTCATGTCCTCCTCCCTCACCCTTCCCAGTCCCAAACACTCATTTTTTTTCTTTAAAAATTTATAATATATAACGAGAACAATGAGCAGGCAGGCAGCGGGCATTGGCGGCATCGGACTGAGATATAAATTAGTGGTGGAGGGCTGGGTCAGTTGATTGTGGGCGAGTTTGTAAGCCATTGGCGGTGGCAGCGGGTATCGGCTCAGAGGCAGTAGCGGGCATTGGCTAAGGGTCATCGGCAGGATTCGGCGGACATTATGGCTGTAGTGCCTCACTAGCCACTGACCTCACCGCACGCCACTGTGGGACAGATGTAACATGCAGAGAGAGGTAGATTTGGGAGGGGGAATGTCCTAGCATAACTGTTAATTGCAGTGTAATACTGTAATTCAGCTGTGCAGCATTTGTGGCTAAATGTCAAAGAAGCAGATATAACATGTGCAGAAAGAGTTAGATTTGGGTGAGTTATTTTGTTTCTGTGCAGGGTAAATACTGACTGCTTTATTTTTACACTGCAAATCAGATTGCAGATTGAACACACCACACCCAAATCTAACTCTCTCTGCACATGTTAAATCTGCCTTCCCTGCAGTGCACATAGGTGGTCATTCCGAGTTGTTCGCTCGGTAATTTTCTTCGCATCGCAGCGATTTTCCGCTTAATGCGCATGCGCAATGTTCACACTGCGACTGCGCCAAGTAAATTTGCTATGCAGTTAGGAATATTACTCACGGTTTTTTCATCGTTCTGGTGATCGTAATGTGATTGACAGGAAGTGGGTGTTTCTGGGCGGAAACAGGCCGTTTTAGGGGCGTGTGGGAAAAAATGCTACCGTTTCTGGGAAAAACATGGGAGTGGCTGGAGAAACGGAGGAGTGTCTGGGCGAACGCTGGGTGTGTTTGTGACGTCAAACCAGGAACGACAAGCACAGAACTGATCGCACTGGCAGAGTAAGTCTCGAGCTACTCAGAAACTGCACAGAGATGTCTTATCGCAATATTGCAAATCTTTCGTTCGCAATTTTAAGATGCTAAGATTCACTCCCAGTAGGCGGCAGCTTAGCGTGTGCAATGCTGCTAAAAGCAGCTTGCGAGCGAACAACTCGGAATGAGGGCCATGGGGGGTAATTCTGAGTTGATCGCAGCAGGATTTTTGTTAGCAGTTGGGCAAAACCATGTGCACTGCATTTACGAACAGATGATTTTTTATATAAATTTTAAAATGTTAGTAAATGTGTGTTTTTTTTTCAACCTGGAAGCCCAACATGGATTAAGATCGATCTTAAATAGACCCCTGGGTTTTAAGGATAACCATGGTTGAGTCCAATGGTTAATTCACATTGACCGAAGTTCTAATTAAGTCACCTGTGCTCCAGCATGATATCCTTAAAATCTGGATTGCAATGACAGCATTTTGGAACTATGCCTAAGGGTTTAATTTTTACATTTATCCACTGACAATAAATCTACCTACAATATCCCTGTAACTGTTATGATTACAGTATTTCACTATTTCACTAAATAATTTAATTTGCTGAACCTTCTGTAAAAAGAAATATTAAGCTGCTGTAATTCCCAGATGCAGCAAATTTGTTAGCTAGTGGGCAAAACCATGTGCACTGCAGGGTTGGGGGGGGGGCAGATATAACATTTGCAGAGAGATTTAGGTGGGTTATATTGTTTGTGTGCAGGGTAAATACTGGCTGTTTTGTTTTTACACTGCAATTTAGATTTCAGTTTGAACACACCGCACCAAAATCTAACTCTCTCTACACATATTATACACCCCCCCCCCTGCAGTGTACATGGTTTTAGCTAATAAATTTGCTGCTGTGATCAGATCTGAGTTAAGCCCTATGTATTTGGCACTGGCAAAGGGTTAGAGGCCTTGCTGTAGAGCTCACACCTTTCTTATCATGCATTGTAATATTTCCTATGTCCTGATGTTGTGCTCTCTGCTCCATCCAAGTAAACAGCAACGTAGCATGGCTATCAAAGAGCGTGAAGATTGCAGATTTCCTGGGATTAATGCTAAGGAATGCTATTCCAGAGGCTGCTGCTTTAATTCAAGTGTCACTGGGGTTAAATGGTGTTTTTACCTTAAAAACACAGGTAGAGTATATAGTACAGTGGTAAAGTGGGAGCATGTAGTGCTATTGATTACAGATTTGATGGAGCTTAAACATGGATAAGGTCCATGGCTCTAAGAGTTTATCTTGTGTATCCTTTATTCTTAGTCATGGTCAGATAAGATTAGAAAATACCATTTAAGTGGAAATTTCCTGTTAGCTGTTTTTCAGTTTGCTCAACTGTCTGATTAACTGGTCCTAAAAAAGGACCAAAGGAGCTAAATTGCCCTGTGATCTAGCTAAATTGCCCCAGTTAAAAAAAAAAAAAAACTAAGCTGCTGTAATTCCTGGATGTTTCCTTACTGCATCAACAGGAAGTGACAAGAAACAATGTAATGTGGAACCGTACAGCAGAAGGGATTGCGGCTACCCCACAATAAGTGCAGCGGAATGTAAGAAGAGGAATTGTTGCTTTGACTGCAGCATTCCCGGGGTTAACTGGTGTTTCTTCAAGTCACAAGGTATGGAGCTGCTGTATAGTTACTCGCAAGTCAGTAGTTGTATGATGCTCACACCTGTTAAACTGGATACACACAGAATGCCCTACACAGGGGGTGAAAAGAGCGCCCCCCCCACCCCCCGTACGCTCAGCACACATCACGCTGTGCTGAGCGGGGGCAGAGATGTGTGCTGAGCAGTTCGCTCAGCACACATCTCTCCCCAAAATCGGGCCGTGAATACGGACCTTTAAACTGGATCCACACTTAGATTATCTGTCCAATTTTTTTTTTCTAGTTGAAACAAAATTATGCTAATATGTGGCAGCAAATGACAATTGACCATTTGCTCACAAACACTGGAAAACATCCAAAAATGGTCATTTAGATAAATTGGTTAAATCCATTTCATTTAGCTAATTTATCCAAACTACCTTTATTGTATCTTTGTGGGTGAATGATGTATGGGTCAGTGTTGAGGGTGGTGGAGGAGATGGGTAATAGGCACAGCAGGGTGTGGACAGTCAAATAGTGTGCTTAGAGGTTCAGAGTCATTGTATGAGACTCTGGCAACAGTGACTTGATGAGTCTGGTGTCCATAGGGTGGGACGCATTAACCTTTTTATGCTATTGAAATAGTTCTCCTCCTGACCGACGCAGTTCCTTGCTCCGAGGTTGGTGTATTGTCCTGTTGCAGCGCCTCTCCACTGTGGTCACAGTGAGCTGTGTGGTGTTGCTGGCGCATGCCAATCTCCCCCCAACCTCCCTCTTGCATTTCAGACCTACGTACGCATGATGGGATCTTGTATGATATGCGCGTGTGCTGTAGAGATGAAAGTGGGGGTGAGGAGGCAGATCGTGAGATGGGGAAACTTTGTGGACTGTTAGCGAAGGGGAGCACTGGGCAATCTGAGTTGCAAAGAGGGCAGCAGAAGAGGTTATTGCATGTGCACTGGTGACAGGTCCATCCTTGGTGGCCAGCCTCAGTGGTAAAGGGGTACATGAGCTAGTGTCCCTTGGCCAGCCATGTACCATGGCCACCTCCCTACCTCCTATATATTCTCCCTGATCTGTCACTTTGTTACGGTCTGCTGCTGGCACTGGTGTATCGTCCTGCAGATGCCGTCTCCGCCCATTGCTGTGACTTCCCCCAGAGTTAGCCACACAGAGTGACAGATCTGGGAAAATATATAGGAGATCATTACTTTCACTTGCAGCCTACCTTATTTTTTGCAGCCTAGCATGCTCCTGACCCCTTCTCTCACTAATACTTATACAACATTATTGAACTCATCTTAAGGTTTCTTTATTATTCAGTCACACTGTCTTGGATCCAAACCATTTCCTGTGGCATTGCAGTCAAACAATTGAGCTATTTACCCTTGCATAGAAAGGTATAATCTAAGCTAGAGAATTCTATTTGGAGCTCACCTTGTACTTTGTGAAGAAATAATCAGCTTTGTGGCTGAGCAGATATATGGAGTGTGTGGCTGCACACTGCATTGATCTGCTGAGTTGCAATGCTAATAATTTTTTTTTTGCAAAGTACCAATAGCTTCATTGTGAAGGTGGAAAGAAGGGTGTTACGGCATGGAATGTACAAACTGCGAGACCCTGCTGGTAGCGCCTTTGTCTATTTAGTAGGAAGGGCACGTAACAGCCGGGGGGCAATGGAGGAAGCCCCTTTAGGGCTGGAGAACGGCGGCAACTGACTCCGTTGTCTCTGGCAGTTCCGCCCCTGGACTAGAGGAATGGTCAAGAACATGGCAACATTTAATGCCAAAAAATGCAAAATCATACACGTCTCAAAAATGCAAAGGCTAACTATAATATTAAGGGCATTATAATGGCAAGAGGAAAGCTATCTAAGTATTACTATTTCAGGTGGGTAATGAGGGTATTCCAGTAGGGATTAGTCCTAGCTGGTTTCTTCAATCAGGCAGCTGTTATACACTGAACAAAGCAATTTTGCTTAAAGAATCTTATGATATGGCTGAGTTTACTTGTTTCAATGCCCGCTTGTCCAGAAGGGAATTATATACACAAATGGATAGAGGTGTATTAGAGCCAATTGAGATTTCCACGAATGGCAGTGATGGAGAAATTATTAAAGGTTTCTTCAAATTGGAACAATTATTGAAAGATGAAATGAGACACTGGTGGGATAGTGTCTCTTTAAGAAAGTATTTAGCTGCCAAACAAATACCACGTGGTCTAAGAATTTTTAAGTCTTTGTCTATTCAGGATGATCCCGCACTTATTTCAAAATGGGATTGCACTTTGGATGAGTGTTCTTTTAAACTCATAGAATTACTCATCGCTTATAGGGAAACTAAGGTAAAAGAGATAGGACAAAAAATAGAGGAGGTCAAGGAATCATTGTTTAAATATAAAGACCTCCCCTTATTTTCTGAAAGAGATAGAAATACTAATTCACGGGTAGAAAATTTTGAGAAAGAACTGGTGGAAGTGAAAAATAAGAAATTATTGAGAGATGACAATGATTATAGGGATGGCCAAGTGAGAACATATCGCAAACAATTTACACGTAATCAACAAAGGACAGATGCCTATACTCAACAGACCACACCCCAGTATTATAGGAGTCCCCATGAGAATAGGAGGCCCATGTATAATAAGTATGCTCCACGTAGATCCCCACAAAAAGAATGGAGTAAACAGCCTAGGAATGACAACAAGAATTACCATGTAAATTACACTCCAATCTATAGCTAAAAGAGAACTAGACGGAACAGTATAGATCAACAAAACAATACCCCCAACAGTGATTTTTTAGGAGTAGGTTCAAAACTAGGAAAAATCGACACTCACAATCGGTTTGCCCCCTTGACCAGAGACATGCCCAAAAGACCAAGAGATCAAGAGGGAGAAGAGGAGGGAGGAAATTACGTAAGAAAAGCCAGATTGTACTAGATCAAAAGGGCATTTTCAATTTAACAGACAGATCCTTAAACAATGAACAAATAACGCTTTTAAAAAAGGGATTGAATTTTGCTCCCACATGTGGTCCAAATTTGTTCGATCTGTTTGTTGAATTGAACTATTTCACACGAGATTTGTGCCGCAAGAGGTATTTTGCTTCCAAAAAATTGAAAAATGATGAAGTAACCCCAATAATATTAGACAATACAGATATGGGGGCCCTATTGGAATTAGAAAATCTTTGGGAGGAGAATCATATTGATTCCCAACAGAAAGAACTGGTTCCTCTTTATAATGTCAACGATTCAATAAAAAATGACGAAGGGGCTAGTTCTTTCAAGAGGAAGTCACAGTTTAATCCTGTATACCATAGATCCAATACTATTTTGTATTTCTATAAAAAAAGATGGACGATTTTCAGAAGATTTGTGACAAGAAATACAGCTGGTCCAATCTCAATCCAAGAGAACGTAGAGCACTGAAGATCTTAGAACAGGACCAGTCTCTGGTCATTAGATGTGCTGATAAGGGGGGGGGGGTAGTATTGATGACCAGGGATTTTTACTTAGAGGAAGCATACAACCAGTTACACAATATTACTTTTTATAAAAAGTTGGATAAAGATCCAACAGTGGTTTTTCAGGATCGTTTTAGGGGACTACTGAGGGAAGCTCTTATAGGAGAAGTGATCTCCAAGGATGAATATTATTTTTTGTTTATTGAGCACCCTATCACACCTATTTTTTATCACATTCCTAAAATACACAAATCCCTCACATCACCTCCTGGTCGTCCTATTATTTCGGGTATAGGGTCCCTCACGTCTAATTTGTCACAGTTTATTGATTTTCACTTACAAAAATTTGTGGTCTCTCTGAAATCTTATATAAGGGATACTACTAGTCTGATTAATTCCTTAAAGAAGATAAAATGGGAATCCAATTATGCATTCCTCTCATTAGATGTACAGGCTTTGTACACCCACATTCCCCATGTTAAAGGAGTGAAATCCATTGGAAATTATCTTACAGGGAACTCAGACATTTCAGAGGGACTGGAACTTTTTTTGCTTTCTGCCATTAAATTTATTTTAGAGCACAATTATTTTGTTTTTGAGGGGGATTTCTTTTTACAGGTACTAGGGACGGCCATGGGTACCAGGTTCGCGCCGAGTTTTGCGAATTTATATATGGGAACGTTTGAAGACCAATTTATTTGGAATGGACCCTTCGGCGCGAACCTGGTATTCTATGGCCGTTACATAGATGACCTTTTCTTTGTTTGGGATGGGGAGTTGGATTCTGCACTTGATTTTGTCACTTATTTGAACACTAATGATTTTAATTTGAAGTTTACACACACTTTTAGTAAAACCACGATTAATTACTTGGATCTCACTATCTCCTCTAGTGAAGATATTATAATTACAAAGAACTATAAAAAGGAGGTTGATACTAGCAACTTCCTTCATTATTCTAGTAATCATTATAAACCGTGGTTACGTAATGTCCCTTTTAGTCAATTTGGTAGGTTACGCAGGAACTGCTCCAATATTGAAGATTACAGAGAGCAGGCTAATGGAATGACACATGAGTTTATCATGAGAGGCTATCCGAAAGACATGGTAATGGCAGCCAGTGATAAAGTATTAAGGAGTGACAGGAATACACTATTAACTAAGAAAAAAAACGTAATACCACATGGGTTAAACAACAGAGAGACTCCAGTTAAGATGAAGTTCATTACTAAATATAACAGTCAATCTATAGAAATAAAAAGGGTAGTGAAGGAAAACTTCAAAATTTTATTACAGGACAACTTGCTACAAACAGCTATCTTACCGGACCCACAAATTATATTCAAAAAGAATCGTAATTTGAAGAATATATTAGCACCCAGCATGTTAAGAAAGTTCTCTAGGGAACCAAATCATTCCACCTCTTCATCATGGCTAGGGAAACCGATTGTGGGTTGTTTCAGGTGTGGAAAAGGCAAATGTTTGACATGCGGTCACATAATTAATAAGTCGAGTGAGATAGAATCATCTATCACAAAAGAGAGATTCAGTATACAAGAATTCATCAACTGTGACACTACTTATTGTATTTACGTACTGCAGTGCCCATGTGGCCTGCAGTACGTAGGTAGGACCACCCGTTCCCTAAAAACCAGGTTTAGGGAACATCGTCTTAATATTATGAAGGGTTTCAATAAACACAGTGTTTCCCGTCATTTTGGTCTGGTACATCAATCAAATCCAACAGGTCTCAGAGTCATAGGGGTTCATCATGTGAAGGGGACTATCAGAGGGGGAGACCGTTTTCGGAAACTTTGCAGAAAGGAATCACTGTGGATCTTTCAGTTGAGAACCATATCGCCACAAGGACTCAATGAGAGTATTGAGTTCGAATCATTTGCTTAAACAATTTAAATTGATTTAAAATAATCAATAACTAAATAGTGTAATCATGTTAAATGTCACATTTATACGGGGGAAGTCGAATATATCATATATATACATATATAAAAAATTAAAAGCTTTGGGTATAGAAAGGTCAGGTAGGGTAGTGGTAGATCAACCGTTTGGGATAGATGTGATTATGAGTTCAATACAAGGATTGTTAATTAGAGTCCAATATTGTTTTTTCTAGACTAATAATACTGGGCATTGCAGTGGTAAATTTATCTTATTTTATCATATATATATTTTTTTTGTTTTATTTTATCTCTCAAAATGTATAATACACGAGATCTATTTTGATAAATATCCACCTTTATGGGAATTACATACTTTGTGCTCAAACTTACTCCTGTGAACAACGTTAAGTTTCGAATTATCTATACTATTGGAATTAGACATGCTCATGGAGACTGAGGATAGAGTAATGGTAGAACACCGGACTATGAGAGATAGGGTACTCGGTTCAATTCACATGTTGGATTGTTAATTTATAATTTATTTTTTATATTTATTTTTATTATTATTTTTTATCTTTATTTATAAATTCATTTAATTTGTTATTTTTATTTTGAATTATTGATTAAAGAATTAGTTGAATATATATTATACATAAAAGACATTGGACGGACAAGCGGGCTTGTGTATATTATATTTAATTTAATATGTATCAGTGTTTAAAAATTATCTACAAATTCATATAGTTTAATTTATTGATATTTATATTTGTATATATTTATATTATATTATTTTTGTAAACATAATATTGTTGGCTCCAGATTAAGTGATGTCTATAAGGAGGTTGGATCAGGAGGTGGAATCAGGTAAACGTTATACCAGGTGTTTTCCATTCAATAATTGAAACACCAATAGGAGCTAGGATCTCCACTTTATAAGGGTCCTGGACTATTGAGAGTCCATTCTATGAGGAAGCCCCCATAAGAGGAGCGAAACGCGTCAGAAGCAGACTATTTGGACCTTTTGTACCAGCTAAATTGCACTTATACAACATATCATTTTCAGCGGCATTATCTGGAGAATTAACGGTGAATGTGTGAGTACCATTGAGACGCAGGTGTCTGCATACGGCACCCGGAGACGCGGACTCACAGAGCCTGGAAGTCGGGCTTCAGCGGTATCATCTGGAGAATTAACGGTGAACGTGTGCTTACCAACGGGACGCAGGTGTCTGCATACGGCACCCGGAGACGCGGACTCACAGAGCCTGGAAGTCGGGGTAATTAACATTAACAACACAGCAGGCGCCAGCGAAGCGCCTTTCCCGCAGCCCGAGACCGTCTCTTATATTATTCTCCTTTTCCGCATGACAGCTTCAGGTGCGAACCATATGTAAAGCTCCGTTGTGGAGCGTTTGTTGCACTTACCTATTGCATTTTGGCTGAGTGGCAATTTGATGAAGAGTATCTAATACAATAAAACACAACGTTACGCTGTCTACAACGTAGGTGCAATTTATAGCTGGTTAAACTATCTGCATGATCCTATACATGGACTGATTTTTAGCAATTTTATTGATTTTTTCTGTGCACAGTAGTTTACCTATGATCCACCTCCTTTAGCTTATTATTATTTTTTGTTTTTTGGTTAGTGTTTTATTTAGACCGGTCTAATCAATTTATTCTTAATTAATTCTTAATATACATATATGTATGTGTGATAAAAATAAAAAAGAATCATATAAAATATAATAAATTATCCTTTTGTTTTGTTTTTATTGAGTCAAGCAAACTCTGAGCCATATCATATTGTAGAATTAATTAGCGCAGGAGTAAATGTGTTTGTTGTTACTATTTCAGGTGAGCAATGTAACAAAGCAATAGGAAAGGCAAGTCAGATGCTTGTTTGCATAGGTTAAAGAACCAGTAGCAGAAAAAAGTAATACAGGTTGAGTATCCCATATCCAAATATTCCGAAATACGGAATATTCCGAAATACAGACTTTTTTGAGTGAGACTGAGATAGTGAAACCTTTGTGTTTTGATGGCTCAGTGTACACAAACTTTGTTTAATACTCAAAGTTATTAAAAATATTGTATTAAATGAACTTCAGACTGTGTGTATAAGGTGTATATGAAACATAAATGAATTCTGTGAATGTACACACACTTTGTTTAATGCACAAAGTTATAAAAAATATTGGCTAAAATGACCTTCAGGCTGTGTGTATAAGGTGTATATGAAACATAAATGCCTTCTGTGCTTAGATTTAGGTCCCATCACCATAATATCTCGTTATGGTATGCAATTATTCCAAAATACAGAAAAATCCGATATCCAAAATTCCTCTGGTCCCAAGAATTTTGGATAAGGGATACTCAACCTGTAATGCCACTGTATAGTTCTTTGGTACAGCCACATTTAGAATCCTGTGTTCAGTTCCAGAAGCCATATCTCCAGAAGGCTGTAAATACATTAGGGCAACTAAAATTGTGCATGGCCTACATCACAAAACTTACCTGGAAATACTAAAAAATGTTGATGTGTATAGTTTGGAGAAGGGAAGAGGGAACATACAGTAATAGAAACATTTAAATATATAGGGAGGAATGTAATAGGGTGTGAGAATCAGAAAGTGAGAGATTTTGTTTTTTCCTGTTGTTTTTCTTGTTTTTGTTTGATTGTTTGTTTTTAAAGTGGCAATCCTTTACATGGCAAAACCAGGTTGATATTTGCCATGTAAAGGATTGCCACCGTGGGCATGTGTAGAAGGGGCACTGCTACTGTTGGAATTATGTGTGTAAGCTGCACTGATATGGTGGTTATGTGTATAAAGGGCACTGCGACTGTGGGTATTATTATTATTATTATTACTACATGCGGTGTAATGACAATAAGATAGTGCTACTGTGTGGCGTATTTTGATTTGGGGTGCTATTGTGTGGCCATGCCCCTTCCTTGTGATACCACACCTTCTTTTTTTAAGGAGCGCACTGTCCCTTTATTAAGTATTGGAGAGAGGGCCCAAATTAATAGTTTGCAGGGAGGCGCCAAACACCCTAGCACTGGCCCTTTGGTAGGGGACAGGATTTGCTTCTGCTTGTGCACATATGTTATGATTGCCAGCCAACAGCACTGGTTTTGCCTATAACACTAACTATAAATATTTTGAATTGGTCCTGGACCACCAATCCAAGGCACCCCTGCAAGTGTCCTGAGGCACCCCAGGGTGCAGTTTGAGAACCACTGGTCTAGTGAGTACCCAGGATAATTATTGTAGCTGGTCTGCGGGTAACAGCTCTCAGATCCACTTCTAGAAAAAATGCAGCAATGTAATTTGAGTGACAAACTGCAGAGATGAACCCTTTCTGTGACTGCTGCACAGGGATCACACAAACTCTATTCATAGGGCTGACTTCACTTAGGGGAGATGTTCTCACCCCGCAAAGAAGTGCGAGTATATACCGCACTTACGGTACCATTGGATTTACAGATATTTTCTTGCAATACACTATGGGGGTCATTCTGAGTTGATTGCTCGCTAGCAGTTTTTAGCAGCCATGCAAACGCATTGTCGCTGCCCACTGGAGAGTGTATATTCACTTTGGAGAAGTGCGAATACTTGAGTAGCAGAGTGCCTGCAAAATCGTTTCAAAATAAGACCAGCACTGTAGTTACACTTCGTGTGCGTTGATTCTAACAACCGAGGGACGGCTTTTGATGTCACACACCCATCCAGCGAATGCCCAGCCACGTCTGCATTTCTTCTGCCACGCCTGCATTTTTCCAAGCACTCCCTGAAAACGGTCAGTTGACACCCAGAAACGCCCTCTTTCTGTCAATCTCCTTGTGGCCTGTTCTGTGATTGGAATAATCGCTAGAACTAGTGCAAAACCACAATGGACTTTGTACCCGTACGATGCGCATGCACATTACGGAGCATGCGCATGCACAGATTAGCCATTTTTTTTCAACTGATTGCTACGCAGCGAACAACGGCAGCAAGCGATCAACTCGGAATGACCCCCTATATACATAGAAACATGGATTTTTACTGCAGGAATTATGGTTAGTTTAGGGGTATCGGTTAGGGTCAACAGAGGTGTAGCTAGGGGTCCAAGCGCCCCTGGCAAAGTAAGGGACTGGCGCCCCCCCTTTCGATAAAGCATTGCAGTCCATTGGCGGTTACCATGTTGGAGCCACAGCAACTGACCCCCTCCCCCACACGCTGCCCTACATCATCGGCTGGGATTCACTGTTGGTGTGAAGCCACTGGGAACATTCTGGTAGCATTAGCAGCAGTCTGTGTCATAGATAGGGAAGGCAGAAGGTTAACTAGCTAATAGCAGTCTGTTGGCAGCAGAGGCTGGGCGGGGGGCTGAGAATGAGCCAACGCTGATCAGTGTCCAGTCTGCTCAGACAAAAATATTTTGTGATCAGGGCTGGTTCTAGACCAAAGGAGCCAATGGCAAAAATTTCCTTTGGCACCCCCCCCCCCCACACACACACACATACACACACACACACACACACACACACACACACACACACCAAAAAAGAACATATCCCAGTTTAACATAACGCTATGTGGTGCAAGGTGTGGAGCTGGTCACTTGTATCAGACCTCTGACATTTGCCTTTTCACCCATATTGCATACTTTTTCTTGCAGGTTGTGTCTTAATTCAAGAAGTGTTCTAAGTACTTCAGCTTAGTATCTTTACTGACCCCTCTTTACCCCACACTACATAACTGACCCCTCTATACCCTACACTACATCACTGACCTTTCTATAACCATCACTGCATTACTGACCCCTCTATTAGAGATGTGCACTTGAAATTTTTCGGGTTTTGTGTTATGGTTTTGGGTTCGGTTCCGCGGCCGTGTTTTGGGTTCGACCGCGTTTTGGCAAAACCTCACCGAATTTTTTTTGTCGGATTCGGGTGTGTTTTGGATTCGGGTGTTTTTTTGAAAAAACACTAAAATACAGCTTAAATCATAGAATTTGGGGGTCATTTTGATCCCAAAGTATTATTAACCTCAAAAACCATAATTTCCACTCATTTTCAGTCTATTCTGAACGCCTCACACCTCACAATATTATTTTTAGTCCTAAAATTTGCACCGAGGTCGCTGGATGACTAAGCTAAGCGACCCTAGTGGCCGACACAAACACCTGGCCCATCTAGGAGTGGCACTGCAGTGTCACGCAGGATGGCCCTTCCAAAAAACACTCCCCAAACAGCACATGACGCAAAGAAAAAAAGAGGCGCAATGAGGTAGCTGTGTGAGTAAGATAAGCGACCCTAGTGGCCGACACAAACACCTGGCCCATCTAGGAGTGGCACTGCAGTGTCACGCAGGATGGCCCTTCCAAAAAACACTCCCCAAACAGCACATGACGCAAAGAAAAAAAGAGGCGCAATGAGGTAGCTGTGTGAGTAAGATAAGCGACCCTAGTGGCCGACACAAACACCTGGCCCATCTAGGAGTGGCACTGCAGTGTCACGCAGGATGGCCCTTCAAAAAAATACTCCCCAAACAGCACATGACGCAAAGAAAAATGAAAGAAAAAAGAGGTGCAAGATGGAATTGTCCTTGGGCCCTCCCACCCACCCTTATGTTGTATAAACAGGACATGCACACTTTAACCAACCCATCATTTAAGTGACAGGGTCTGCCACACGACTGTGACTGAAATGACGGGTTGGTTTGGACCCCACCAAAAAAGAAGCAATTAATCTCACCTTGCACAAACTGGCTCTACAGAGGCAAGATGTCCACCTCATCATCATCCTCCGATATATCACCGTGTACATCCCCCTCCTCACAGATTATCAATTCGTCCCCACTGGAATCCACCATCTCAGCTCCCTGTGTACTTTGTGGAGGCAATTGCTGCTGGTCAATGTCTCCACGGAGGAATTGATTATAATTCATTTTAATGAACATCATCTTCTCCACATTTTCTGGAAGTAACCTCGTACGCCGATTGCTGACAAGGTGAGCGGCGGCACTAAACACTCTTTCGGAGTACACACTTGTGGGAGGGCAACTTAGGTAGAATAAAGCCAGTTTGTGCAAGGGCCTCCAAATTGCCTCTTTTTCCTGCCAGTATAAGTACGGACTGTCTGACGTGCCTACTTGGATGCGGTCACTCATATAATCCTCCACCATTCTTTCAATGGGGAGAGAATCATATGCAGTGCCAGTAGACGACATGTCCGACTCCGTAATCGTTGTCAGGTCCTTCAGTCCGGACCAGATGTCAGCATCAGCAGTCGCTCCAGACTGCCCTGCATCACCGCCAGCGGGTGGGCTCGGAATTCTGAGCCTTTTCCTCGCACCCCCAGTTGCGGGAGAATGTGAAGGAGGAGATGTTGACAGGTCGCGTTCCGCTTGACTTGACAATTTTCTCACCAGCAGGTCTTTGAACCCCAGCAGACTTGTGTGTGCCGGAAAGAGAGATCCAAGGTAGGTTTTAAATCTAGGATCGAGCACGGTGGCCAAAATGTAGTGCTCTGATTTCAACGGATTGACCACCCGTGAATCCTTGTTAAGCGAATTAAGGGATCCATCCACAAGTCCCACATGCCTAGCGGAATCGCTCTGTGTTAGCTCCTCCTTCAATGTCTCCAGCTTCTTCTGCAAAAGCCTGATGAGGGGAATGACCTGACTCAGGCTGGCAGTGTCTGAACTGACTTCACGTGTGGCAAGTTCAAAGGGCAGCAGAACCTTGCACAACGTTGAAATCATTCTCCACTGCGCTTGAGACAGGTGCATTCCACCTCCTATATCGTGCTCAATTGTATAGGCTTGAATGGCCTTTTGCTGCTCCTCCAACCTCTGAAGCATATATAGGGTTGAATTCCACCTCGTTACCACTTCTTGCTTCAGATGATGGCAGGGCAGGTTCAGGCGTTTTTGGTGTTGCTCCAGTCTTCTGTACGTGGTGCCTGTACGCCGAAAGTGTCCCGCAATTCTTCTGGCCACCGACAGCATCTCTTGCACGCCCCTCTCGTTTTTTAAATAATTCTGCACCACCAAATTCAAGGTATGTGCAAAACATGGGACGTGCTGGAATTTGCCCATATTTAATGCACACACAATATTGCTGGCGTTGTCCGATGCCACAAATCCACAGGAGAGTCCAATTGGGGTAAGCCCTTCCGCGATGATCTTCCTCAGTTGCCGTAAGAGGTTTTCAGCTGTGTGCGTATTCTGGAAACCGGTGATACAAAGCGTAGCCTGCCTAGGAAAGAGTTGGCGTTTGCGAGATGCTGCTACTGGTGCCGCCGCTGCTGTTCTTGCGGCGGGAGTCCATACATCTACCCAGTGGGCTGTCACAGTCATATAGTCCTGACCCTGCCCTGCTCCACTTGTCCACATGTCCGTGGTTAAGTGGACATTGGGTACAACTGCATTTTTTAGGACACTGGTGAGTCTTTTTCTGACGTCCGTGTACATTCTCGGTATCGCCTGCCTAGAGAAGTGGAACCTAGATGGTATTTGGTAACGGGGGCACACTACCTCAAGAAATTGTCTAGTTCCCTGTGAACTAACGGCGGATACCGGACGCACGTCTAACACCAACATAGTTGTCAAGGCCTCAGTTATCCGCTTTGCAACAGGATGACTGCTGTGATATTTCATCTTCCTCGCAAAGGACTGTTGGACAGTCAATTGCTTGGTGGAAGTAGTAAAAGTGGGCTTACGACTTCCCCTCTGGGATGACCATCGACTCCCAGCAGCAACAACAGCAGCGCCAGCAGCAGTAGGCGTTACACGCAAGGATGCATCGGAGGAATCCCAGGCAGGAGAGGACTCGTCAGAATTGCCAGTGACATGGCCTGCAGGACTATTGGCATTCCTGGGGAAGGAGGAAATTGACACTGAGGGAGTTGGTGGGGTGGTTTGCGTGAGCTTGGTTACAAGAGGAAGGGATTTACTGGTCAGTGGACTGCTTCCGCTGTCGCCCAAAGTTTTTGAACTTGTCACTGACTTATTATGAATGCGCTGCAGGTGACGTATAAGGGCGGATGTTCCGAGGTGGTTAACGTCCTTACCCCTACTTATTACAGCTTGACAAAGGCAACACACGGCTTGACACCTGTTGTCCGCATTTCTGTTGAAATACTTCCACACCGAAGAGCTGATTTTTTTGGTATTTTCACCAGGCATGTCAATGGCCATATTCCTCCCACGGACAACAGGTGTCTCCCCGGGTGCCTGACTTAAACAAACCACCTCACCATCAGAATCCTCCTGGTCAATTTCCTCCCCAGCGCCAGCAACACCCATATCCTCCTCATCCTGGTGTACTTCAACACTGACATCTTCAATCTGACTATCAGGAACTGGACTGCGGGTGCTCCTTCCAGCACTTGCAGGGGGCGTGCAAATGGTGGAAGGCGCATGCTCTTCACGTCCAGTGTTGGGAAGGTCAGGCATCGCAACCGACACAATTGGACTCTCCTTGTGGATTTGGGATTTCGAAGAACGCGCAGTTCTTTGATGTGCTTTTGCCAGCTTGAGTCTTTTCATTTTTCTAGCGAGAGGCTGAGTGCTTCCATCCTCATGTGAAGCTGAACCACTAGCCATGAACATAGTCCAGGGCCTCAGCCGTTCCTTGCCACTCCGTGTGGTAAATGGCATATTGGCAAGTTTACGCTTCTCCTCCGAAAATTTTATTTTAGATTTTTGAGTCCTTTTTTTACTGATATTTGGTGTTTTGGATTTTACATGCTCTGTACTATGACATTGGGCATCGGCCTTGGCAGACAACGTTGCTGGCATTTCATCGTCTCGGCCATGACTAGTGGCAGCAGCTTCAGCACGAGGTGGAAGTCGATCTTGATCTTTCCCTATTTTTGGAACCTCAACATTTTTGTTCTCCATATTTTAATAGGCACAACTAAAAGGCACCTCAGGTAAACAATGGAGATGGATGGATACTAGTATACTTATGGATGACGAGCGACTGCCGACACAGAGGTAGCTACAGCCGTGGACTACCGTACTGTGTCTGCTGCTAATATAGACTGGATGATAATGAGATAAAATTAAAATATATATATATATATCACACTAGTACTGCAGCCGGACAGGTATATATTATGTAATGACGGACCTGCTGGACACTGTCTGTCAGCACTGCAGACTCCTAAAGTAAGCTACTAGTATCAAGAAGATAGAAAAAAAAAAAACCACGGGTAGGTGGTATACAATTATGGATGGACGAGCGACTGCCGACACAGAGGTAACTACAGCCGTGGACTACCGTACTGTGTCTGCTGCTAATATAGACTGGATGATAATGAGATAAAATTAAAATATATATATATATCACACTAGTACTGCAGCCGGACAGGTATATATTATGTAATGACGGACCTGCTGGACACTGTCTGTCAGCACTGCAGACTCCTAAAGTAAGCTACTAGTATCAAGAAGATAGAAAAAAAAAACCACGGGTAGGTGGTATACAATTATGGATGGACGAGCGACTGCCGACACAGAGGTAGCTACAGCCGTGGACTACCGTACTGTGTCTGCTGCTAATATAGACTGGATGATAATGAGATAAAATTAAAATATATATATATATCACACTAGTACTGCAGCCGGACAGGTATATATTATGTAATGACGGACCTGCTGGACACTGTCTGTTAGCACTGCAGACTCCTAAAGTAAGCTACTAGTATCAAGAAGATAGAAAAAAAAAAAAACCACGGGTAGGTGGTATACAATTATGGATGGACGAGCGACTGCCGACACAGAGGTAGCTACTACAGCCGTGGACTACCGTACTGTGTCTGCTGCTAATATAGACTGGATGATAATGAGATAAAATTAAAATATATATATATATATATATCACACTAGTACTGCAGCCGGACAGGTATATATTATGTAATGACGGACCTTCTGGACACTGTCTGTCAGCACTGCAGACTCCTAAAGTAAGCTACTAGTATCAAGAAGATAGAAAAAAAAAAAACCACGGGTAGGTGGTATACAATTATGGATGACGAGCGACTGCCGACACAGAGGTAGCTACAGCCGTGGACTACCGTACTGTGTCTGCTGCTAATATAGACTGGATGATAATGAGATAAAATTAAAATATATATATATTATATATCACACTAGTACTGCAGCCGGACAGGTATATATTATGTAATGACGGACCTGCTGGACACTGTCTGTCAGACTCAGCACTGCAGACTCCTAAAGTAAGCTACTAGTATCAAGAAGATAGAAAAAAAAAAACCACGGGTAGGTGGTATACAATTATGGATGGACGAGCGACTGCCGACACAGAGGTAGCTACAGCCGTGGACTACCGTACTGTGTCTGCTGCTAATATAGACTGGATGATAATGAGATAAAATTAAAATATATATATATATATATCACACTAGTACTGCAGCCGGACAGGTATATATTATGTAATGACGGACCTGCTGGACACTGTCTGCAGAATGCGTTTATAAAAACACCACACGACGAGTGTTTAACTTTTTCAGGCAGACAATCACAATATACTGGTGGTCAGCAGACAATCACAATACTGGTGGTCAGTGGTCACTGGTCAGTCACACTGGCAGTGGCACTCTGGCAGCAAAAGTGTGCACTGTACTTAAAATATGTACTCCTGCTATAACTGCTCCCCAGTCTCCCCCAAAATTAAGCTGTGTGAGCAGTGAGCACTCAGCACAGTCAGATAATGATATACAGTATTACATATAATGCAGCACACTGGGCTGAGCACAGATATGGTATGTGACTGTGTCACACTGTGTATCGTTTTTTTTCAGGCAGAGAACGGATTAATTAAACTGGTGGTCACTGGTCACACTATCAGCAGCAAGTAGTACTCCTCCTAATAATATGCTCCCCAAAATTTGTGTCTCTCTCTAGTACTCTAGTCTAAACGGAGAGGACGCCAGCCACGTCCTCTCCCTATCAATCTCAATGCACGTGTGAAAATGGCGGCGACGCGCGGCTCCTTATATAGAATCCGAGTCTCGCGATAGAATACGAGCCTCGCGAGAATCCGACAGCGGGATGATGACGTTCGGGCGCGCTCGGGTTAACCGAGCAAGGCGGGAAGATCCGAGTCGCTCGGCCCCGTGTAAAAAAACCTGAAGTTCGGGCGGGTTCGGATTCCGAGGAACCGAACCCGCTCATCTCTACCCTCTATACAGTACACTGACCTCTATATACCTGCTAGTACATCCCTGATGCCTATATTCCCTAAGCTAAATCCCTGACGCCTCTATTCCCTACGCTACATCCCTGACGCCTCTATTCCCTATGCTACATCCCTGACGCCTCTATACCCTACGCTACATCCCTGATGCCTCTATTCCCTACGCTACATTCCTGATGCCTCTATAACCTACGCTACATCCCTGACGCCTCTATACCCTATGCTACATCCCTGACGCCTCTATACAGTACAATGCATTACTGATCCCTCTAGACCATACATCCTCATTACATCAGAGAGATAGTGAAACACTGGAAAAAATAAGGATAAAGTGGACTACAGAAACTGATGCTCTAAACAAAGGAGAGAGAGAGAGAGAGAAAAGCACAAGGGAAAGTGGGCAATCGGAACACCATAGAGAGAGGAGAGATAGAAATGCCTGAAAAAGTAAAGGGGGTTGGGTATGGCATCCGGCGCTCGGGATTCCAGCAGTCACATGATACCTAATCCTAACCCTCTGGGGGGGTGGCGGATAGGGCTAACCCTCAGGGGGTGGCAGCTAGGACTAACCCCCCCCCCCTCCTAGTGTCTTCCCTAACACCCCCTCCCCCGGTCCTAACCCTCCCTCCAATACTCGCCTTCGGGATGTTGGCTGTCTGTGTGCCGGCACCAGTCTCCCAAGTGGTGTCAGGATTCCAACATCGGTCAAATGACCGCCGGTATACCGTCTGCCGGGATGGTAAATGTATCCTGAGGACAGGTAGTGAGTGTGGAGGGATAGGTGGTTCAGTAAAATGTAACAGCTCAAACTGCGATCATTCACTGATAAATTGATTTATAGCTCTCCCTTTTTAACCATTGCAGTCATAAAAGCAATGTTTTTTAAACTTTTAAATAAATCTTGTTAGCATCCCCAGCACACTGTATATGCTGGGAGATGTAGTTCTCAATATGAAAACATTTAATTACTGTATGAACTCTAATTCCCCAACTGAAACCTCTCACAAACACACACTCCTAAATCTAGTACACACACACACACACACACACACAAACACACACACACACACACACACACACACACATTTCCCCAGTACTGACAACTCTCATCACTTCCACACACTGACAACTCCCTCCTGCTCCTCTCCCCACTGACACTGACAGCTCCCCCACAGTCACACACATCCTCCACCCCCCCACACACACACTGATAGCACACATGCACAAATCCCCCCCTCCTCGACACTAACTGTCACGGACTGCTTGTGCAGCAGGGGGCAGGCTCTGACTTGAAGTGCTGAAATTCAACAGCTCTCTCGAACTTGCAAGGCATGGCTGTGCAGCTGTCTCCAGCCATCTCCTTGCCCACTGTGTAATTTGTGGCGTTCTCTGATGTTCCCCGCTCTGCCTCTACAATCGGCACATAATGTACAGCAGTGGTGACTCCTGAGTATGGGCCTGGAGAACTCCGCCTACCGGGGTGTAGGGATTAATAATTTCAAAGGGGCAGAGCTAGGAGTGAAGCAGTGGACAGCAGTTGAGGGGCGTTTCAAACTGTAACAGGGTTGGGACAATTTCAGTATCCTTCCCTCACCGTCTAATTGGTCAGTCCCACGCCGAGACTGCATAACTCTATCCCTTAGCCACGGTTGGCACAGCTGGATGGTGCCCCTGGCAAGTGCCATCCTGGCCAAGGGGTAGATACGCCCCTGAGGGTCAGGGCCAGCAACAGAAATCTCGGGGCCCAGTACACTGATATCTCTGGGGCCCCCTCAACCCCCCCTTAACTTGGCAGGGGGATCTTTAAAAAAAAATGGAGCCTTTGACTCGGACCGTCAGTGAGGCCGGCAGGTGGTTTTCATACTGGGCTATCCAGCTCTTCGGTGGCGGTGGCAGGGACATTCAGAAAAGGGCCAGCACAGCAACATGCATAATAATGGCAATACAGTATGGACCACAGGGACTGGACAAAGTGATGGGGTAAAAGGAGGGGGGAGGGTTTAGTTGGCCTGTTAATTGTTTTCCTGCTTAAATTGAGCAGTTGGTGGATACACTTTAAAAAGCAATATTGGCACTGTGGCCCCATTATTTCTGTTCTTAATACTTGGAGCCCTGAACAAGTGTCCCCTTTGTCCCCCCTGTCACCGGGCCTGTTCAGGCGTTACCTATGGAGAAGCTGCGACATGACATCCTAGGACACGATACTGCACCATGCATCACCATTATATTTCAGTGTGCCTTGTCAATATTTAAATCTTGTTCTGTGTGACGTGAGTTGTAAATGGTTGAAAATCTCTGTGCTACAGTATCGTCACCATGTAGTTATAACAACACCGCAAAACCACCAAAAGACGTGTTTTGGTAGAGGGACTGCTGGAGGGGCCCATTGGGGCCCCCAGTTTGCTACCCCACCCCAGTATACCTGTGCTGTAGCCAGTGGAAGGGGCACTATCTTCCCGGTGATCTCTTCGGGAAGATGGTGCCGCACATAGAAAGCAAAGACTCTGGCTGCACTCTCCTGCCCTCGCTCTAAGCAAGGTGATCGGGCCACAAAAGGACCCCTGTCGGACCCCGGCCTGTGGGCCACAAAAGGATGCATTGGGGGCGGCATGCGGCCCATGGGTTTGACACCCCTGCCCTAGAGTATCAAAATTTGTTTCACGGCACCCCTAGGCCAAAGTTTTTTTTATTGAGAAATTCAGAAAAAAATATAAAATTAAGTAAATTGTGTTTATAGCATGTCATCCTCAGGTTCAGTTATGTTGTGAGGGAATGGTTTTGCCAATTTAATAAAGTATAAATAATTTTAATTGGTCCTGGACCACCAAACTATGCTACCAGTGCAAGAACCCCAGTTTGGAAACTACTGCCATAAAATAAACCTTTTTTGTTTTTTTTAAACTACATGTAATACACCTTAGATCTCAGTTCCTAAAAGGTTTTAAACCTTTGCATACAGTAAACTACACATATTTAAAAATCCTACACCGGGCACAAGTGCTCACGGGCCAATTTCATGGCAGTCTCGGATAGGAGGGCATTGTGGATTCACCAAGGGAATGCTGATGCTGACTCCAAGAAGAAAGGGAGTCTCTTCCCTATGAAGGTGAAGCCTTGTTTGGCGACGGCCTAGTTAATTTGATCTCGGCAGCTCCCGCAGGTAAGTCATCCTTCTTGCCCTATGTTCCCTCTCAACGGATGAAGACGCATCATTATCTGACGCAGTCATTTCGGCCCAATAGATATGCAAGAAGTTTAGATTCCCCTTTCTTTGCAGGTAGAGGAAGGAAAAGAGGGAAGAGGTCTGTAGCCTCTTCAAGATCGCAGGAGCAGAGATCGTCCTCTGCTTTTGCCAAATCCACTGCATGACGCTGGGGCTCTCTTGCAGGAGCCCGCACCAGTGGGGGGCACGTCTAAAACTCTTCAGTCAGTTCTGGATTCATTCGGACCTGGACTCGTGGGTTTTACAAATAGTGTCCCAAGGGTACAAACTGGGGTTTCAAGACGTTCCCCCTCACCGATTGTTCAAATCAGCCTTAGTCAGCAGGGAGAAGGTTTTTATTCAAGCCTCTTCGTGGTCCCGAAGCCGGACGGCTCAGTCAGACCAATCTTAAATCTGAAATCCCTTAATTTCTACCTAAAGAAATTCAATTTCAAGATGGAATCTCTCAGGGTAGTGATCTCCAGTCCGGGGGATAAAGGAGATTTCATGGTTTTGGTAGACATAAAGGATGCCTACTTATATGTTCCCATTTAGCCACTGCATCAAGCTACCTGAGGTTTGCAATTCAGGATTGTCATTACCAATTTCAGACGTTGCCGTTTGGTCTGTCCACGGCTCCGAGGATTTTCACCAGGGTGATGGCGGAAATGATGGTTCTCCTTCGCAAGCAAGGAGTCACAATTATCCCGTACTTGGATGATCTCCTGATAAAGGCGAGATCCAGGGACCAGTTGGTGCAAAACATCTACTCTCCCTGACAGTTCTTCAACAACATGGTTGGCTCCTAAACTTGCCAAAATCGCAGTTGGTCCCAATGACGCGGTTGTTGTTTTTGGGAGTGATACTGGACACAGAAGAGGTTTTCTTCTAGTGGAAAGGCTCTGGAGATCCAGAGTCTGGTCAAACAAATTCTGAAACCAGCAAGAGTGTTAATCCATCATTGCATTCAGTTGCTGGGGAAGATGGTTGCGGCCTACGAGGCCATTCAGTTTGGCAGGTTCCATGCCAGAGTGTTCCAGTGGGACCTGTTGGACAAGTGGTCCGGATCCCACCTACACATGCACCGGAGGATAATCCTGTCTTCCAAGACCAGAATCTCACTCTGCACAGTTCTCACCACCTAGAGGGGCGATGGTTCGGGATCCAGGACGGGATCCTAGGGACCACGGATGCAACCCTCTGAGGCTGGAGAGCAGTCACACAGGGGGAAAACATCCAAGGAAGATGGTCAAGTCTTCCTTGGATGTTTTCATCTCCACATAAATGTTCTGGAGTTAAGGGCCATTTAATAACTGCAGACACAGTACGCACTGGGACGGGTGCCCAGCATCCTCTACGGACTAAGAGAAAAGGATTTACCGGTAGGTATTAAAATCCTATTTTCTCTAACGTCCTAGAGGATGCTGGGGACTCCGTAAGGACCATGGGGATAGACGGGCTCCGCAGGAGACATGGGCACTTTAAGAAAGACTTTAGTTCTGGGTGTGCACTGGCTCCTCCCTCTATGCCCCTCCTCCAGACCTCAGTTTGATACTGTACCCAGTGGAGACTGGGTGCTTTTCAGGAGCTCTCCTGAGCTTTCTGACAGAAAGTATTTTGTTAGGTTTTTCATTTTCAGGGAGCACTGCTGGCAACAGACTCCCTCATCGAGGGACTGAGGGGAGAGAAGCAGCCCTACTCTCTGAGTTGCAAGGTCCTGCTTCTTAGGCTACTGGACACCATTAGCTCCAGTGGGATTGGTACGCAGGATCTCACCCTCGCCGTCCGTCCCAGAGCCGCGCCGCCGTCCCCCTCGCAGAGCCGGAAGATAGAAGCCGGGTGAGTATGAGAAGAAAAGAAGACTTCAGAGGCGGCAGAAGACTTCATGATCTTCACTGAGGTAACGCACAGCACTGCAGCTGTGCGCCTTTGCTCCCATACACCTCACATACTCCGGTCACTGTAAGGGTGCAGGGCGCAGGGGGGGCGCCCTGGGCAGCAATATAAACCTCTTTCGCAAAAATATAACATATATACAGCTGGGCACTTTATATATGTATAAGCCCCCACCAATTTTACAGTTTAAGCGGGACAGAAGCCCGCCTCCGAGGGGGCGGGGCTTCTCCCTCAGCACTCACCAGCGCCATTTTTTCTCCACAGCACCGCTGAGAGGAAGCTCCCCGGACTCTACCCTGCTTATACCACGTTAGACAAGAGGGTTGAAAAGAGGGGGGGGGGGGCACATAATTCGCAAATTATATACAGCAGCACTACTGGGCAAACATTAAGTTACTGTTTTATTCCTGGGTTATATAGCGCTGGGGGGTGTGCTGGCATACTCTCTCTCTGTCTCTCCAAAGGGCCTTGTGGGGAAACTGTCTTCAGAAAAAGCATTCCCTGTGTGTGAAGTGTGTCGGTACACGTGTGTCGACATGTCTGAGGAAGAAGGCTATATTAGAGAGGAGCGGGAGCAAATGAATGTGGTGTCTCCGCCGACAGCTGATTGGATGGATATGTGGAATGTTTTAAATGCTAGTGTAAACTCATTGCACAAAAGATTAGACAAGGCAGAAGCTTTGGGACAGTCAGGGTTTCAACCCATGCCTGATCCTATGTTGCAGGGACTGTCAGGGTCTCATAAGCGCCCACTATCCCAGATTGTTGACACAGATACCGACACGGATTCTGACTCCAGTGTCGATTACGATGATGCAAAGTTACAGCCAAAATTGGCAAAATCCATTCGATTTATGATTATGGCAATAAAAGATGTTTTGCACATCACAGAGGAACCCCCTGTCGCTGACAAGAGGGTACATATGTACACGGGAAAGAAGCCTGAGGTAACCTTTCCCCCCTCACACGAGCTGAACGAGTTATGTGAAAAAGCTTGGGAATCTCCAGATAAAAGACTGCAGATTTCCAAAAGGATTCTTATGGCGTATCCTTTCCCATCAACGGATAGGTTACGATGGGAATCCTCACCTAGGGTGGACAAAGCATTAACACGCTTATCCAAGAAGGTAGCCCTCCCGTCCCAGGATACGGCTACCCTCAAAGAGTGTGTTGACCGCAAACAGGAGATTACCCTGAAGTCCATTTATACACATTCAGGTACCTTACTCAGACCGGCAATTGCGTCGGCCTGGGTGTGTAGTGCTGTAGCGGCATGGACAAATACCTTATCTGAGGGGATGGATAGCCTAGACAAGGATACTATTTTATTGACCCTGGGGCATATAAGAGATGCTGTCCTATATATGTGTGTATGCAAACTACAGGTGGTGCTGCAGGGCCCACACCCTTTTACTTGTCTTGTAGAGCAGCTCTGAAGCTGTTACAGTGCCCAGCTGCTGCAAGAAATCAGCTTGAATGCTTCAGGGGCTTGGGCATGGCCAACATGAGCCCCACACCGAAGGAGGGTGGGGGTGTTTAATGCAAACTTGGGGTTATCCAAGTGCCGCAAAAGGCCGCCATGCCCTGCATGCCCCTTTTCTCTTTTCATATACAGATGAGGGTTCCAGCCAACTTTGGCCCACTGCTTGGATGACATCACCGTATGCAAATCCGTCTGCTGCAGACCTTCCCCCAAGAATGCTTGCAATAGTTGTTGCATATGGTTTAATGTCTGAGGGTGCTTCAGTATTAGGCAGCCTTCCGCCCTCCCATGTTCATCTGAAAAGATGTGGTCTCCCTGCAGTTGTTGTACCCAGACGAGAGTTCCCTTGTGCTTCCTCAGTTAAATCTCCTTAACTTGACGGGGGTGTGCCCGAGCAGCCACCCTCCCCAGCCCTATCCCAACACATACTTATCTTGCATATGAGATCTCTTGATCATGAAGATAGTTCTCACAGGTTGAGGTTCATCCTGGCCCCGCTCCCCGCTGGAGAGCGCTGATGGGGACAGCAGCGGGGCTTCAGCAGAAGGGTGAGTACGTGTGGCCAGAGACCTCCCTTCCCATGTGCAGGCCTGCAGAGTCTGCCGCGCAGGATGGGGCATGTGGCACTCTCCCTCCCAGGGGCTCTTCCAGATGTAGCTCCTCAGCAGTATTTTTCCCGGGCTGCGCGGCGCTCTCCCCGACTGGCATCCGCCCTGGAACACTGCCTTCCTCAACGCAACATCAGCAGGGGGCCCTGGCCTCATCACCATCCCAGGTCTTTCTCATGTATGTATCATGTATGTGTGTGTGATATATGTATGAATCATATATGTTTGTGATAGATATATATATATATGTATGTATCTATCTATCTATCGTATGTGTGTGTATATATATGTATCTATCATGTATGTATGTATGTATCTATCTTGTATGTATGTGTTCTATCTATCTATCTATCGTGTGTGTGATATATGTATGTATCTATCATGTATGTGTTATATGTATGTATCACACCTTCCTCTATACATATACATACATACATACATACATACATACATACATACATACACACACACACCTATATCTGTACGTACACTGACATACACACACCAACATCTATACATTAACACGCTGACCCCTAAACGTACACCAACGTACCCACACCTGCATCTATATCTACACATGCTGACACGTGGTCGTACACCGGCTTACCCACATGTGAATCTATACATACATGTGCTGACACCTGGACATACACTGATGTACCCACACCTAACATCTATACATACACATGCTAACACCTGGACGTATACAGACGTACCCACATTTGCATCCATGCATATATAGATGTAGGTGTGTGTACGTCAGTGTACGTCCAGGTGTCAACGCGTGTATGTATAGATGCAGGTGTGGGTACGTCTGTGTATGTCCAGGTGTCAGAATGTGTATGTATAGATGCAGGTGTGGGAAGGTCAGTGTAGGTTCAGGTGTCAGCGCGTGTATGTATAGATGCAGGTGCTTGTATGTCCAGATGTCAGTGCATGTATGTATAGATGCAAGTGTGGGTACGTCGGTGTATGTCCATTTGTCAGCGCGTGTATATATAGATGCAGGTGCTTGTATGTTGGTGTATGTCCAGGTGTCAGCATGTGTATGTATAGATGCAGGTGTGGGAATGTTGGTGTATGTCCAGGTGTCAGGGCGTGTATGTATGGATATTAGGTGTGGGTACATCAGTGTATGTCCAGGTGTTAGCGCATGTATGTATAGATGTATATATACACACACATACGATAGATAGATAGATAGATAGATAGATAGATAGATAGATATTATAAGGGCACGGTCGTGCCCTTATATTAAGGCTGAATCGAACAAACGGAATTCTCCCATAGGGAACTTCTGAGATGGGGGCATGGTGTTTGAGGGGCTACACCTCAAAACTGATTGGACGTACTGAGCTGAAATTTGGCATGGGCGTGTAGAATCGTCACCCGGTGCTGCATGCCAAATTTCAGGGCAAAATAATAAAAAATGAGGAATTGGGAGTAACCTAAAGTTCCAACTGTCAGTTTTTTTCTGTGACTTCCTTTGTGGCTTTTTGACACCGTTTTCCTATAGAGTGAATTGGATATTTTTTGGGAAGGCATAACTCCGGATAGAGGACGAATTAAGACTTGGGGTTTGTTTTACTAGATAGAGTATGCCCCAGTGTAGTGCCTTTTGGGGTTGTGGTTTTTCAGAAAGTTATAGGGTTTTTTTAATTAAGAGAAATATGCCCCATTATAGAGATAGGGCTTTTCAATTTGTTGCGGCTGCGCAGTGGCCGCCAGGAGAGCGAGCGAGAGTGAGTGAGGGAAGGGGTCTCGTGCAGGCTGAGGTTATAAAAGTAGCTGCTGGCGGCGGGAGGAGAGCCAGCGGTTCCTGGGTGTGTGCACCTGCGGTCCCTTACAGACTGCAGCGACCCATTAGGACTGTGGAGGAGAGGGGTAGCGGCATAGCAGCCGCAGGCTTACCGAAAGTGCTCACTACTGAGCAATATGGTCCCCTTACCCGAAGTGGGAGCCGCAGCGGGAGGAATAGCTGGAGTTGCGCCGCAGGAGAAAGTCAGAGGACATCCAGAAGAGACATCCGGTGCAGCGCTGACTCCTGACTGACAGCGCTTGCCTACTGAGCGGTGTGGTACCCCCACACCTGAAGCGGGTGCGGGAGCGGCAGCCGGAGAAGACAGCTGTGCTGCACGGAAGAAGTCAGGCAGCAGCAGCACCAGCGGGCTGAGGTGGGGAGGATCAGTATGGTCCCTTACGTGCGGCTCACATTCAGATCCATCCGGCTCCCTTCCCCTCCTCCCCTGCACCCTTAGCAGCCTGCCCCCACATCTCATTCACCCACCGCCGCAGACTCCTCCCCCACACGGTTATTACAATAAGGCCACCCCCCTACCCCCTTCCCTCCCTGCTGTGTGTCCAGCCACCCCCCCCATCACCTGCTGTGTGTCCGGCCTACCCCCCCCCCCCTCACCTGCTGTGTGTCCAGCCCCCCCCCTCACCTGCTGTGTGTCCGGCCTACCCCCCCCCCTCCCTGCTGTGTGTCCAGCCACCCCCCCCCTCACCTGCTGTGTGTCCGGCCTACCCCCCCCCCTGCTGTGTGTCCAGACCCCCCCCCCTCC
The DNA here is from genome assembly GCF_028390025.1 of Pseudophryne corroboree. NCBI lineage: Eukaryota > Metazoa > Chordata > Amphibia > Anura > Myobatrachidae > Pseudophryne > Pseudophryne corroboree. The sequence continues at coordinate 40,748 of NW_026968758.1, forward strand.
CTGCTGTGTGTCCGGCCTACCCCCCCCTCCCTGCTGTTTGTCCGGCCTACCCCCCCCCCCTCCCTGCTGTTTGTCCGGCCTACCCCCCCCCCTCCCTGCTGTGTGTCCAGACCCCCCCCCTCACCTGCTGTGTGTCCAGACCCCCCCCCTCACCTGCTGTGTGTCCAGCCACCCCCCCCTCACCTGCTGTGTGTCCGGCCTACCCCCCCTCCCTGCTGTTTGTCCGGCCACCCTCCCCTCCCCTGCTGTGTGTTCGGCGGCCTACCCCCCCCCCCTCCCTGCTGTGTGTCCGGCCTACCCCCCCTCACCTGCTGTGTGTCCAGCCCCCCCCTCCTCCCCTGCTGTTTGTCCGGCCACCCTCCCCTCCCCTGCTGTGTGTCCGGCCACCCTCCCCTCCCCTGCTGTGTGTCCGGCCACCCTCCCCTTCCCTGCTGTGTGTCCGGCCTACCCCCCCTCCCCTGCTGCGTGTCCAGCCCCCCCCCCTCACCTGCTGTGTGTCCAGCCCCCCCCCTCACCTGCTGTGTGTCCAGCCCCCCCCCCCTCACCTGCTGTGTGTCCAGCCCCCCCCCCCTCACCTGCTGTGTGTCCAGCCCCCCCCCCTCACCTGCTGTGTCCAGCCCCCCCCCCTACCTGCTGTGTGTCCAGCCCCCCCCCCTCACCTGCTGTGTGTCCAGCACCCCCCCCTCACCTGCTGTGTGTCCAGCCCCCCCCTCACCTGCTGTGTGTCCAGCCACCCCCTCACCTGCTGTGTGTCCAGCCACCCCCCCTCCCCTGCTGTGTGTCCGGCCTACCCCCCCCCTCCCTGCTGTTTGTCCGGCCACCCTCCCCTCCCCTGCAGTGTGTCCTGCCTACCCCCCCTCCCTGCTGTGTGTCCAGCCCCCCCCCCTCACCTGCTGTGTGTCCGGCCTACCCTCCCCCCCCCTCCCCTCCCCTGCTGTTTGTCTGGCCACCATCCCCTCCCCTCCCCTGCTGTGTGTTCGGCAACTCCCCCCTCTTCCCGCTGTGTTCGGCCACCCCCTACCCCCTCCCCTCCCTGCCGTGTGTCCGGTCACCCTCCCCTCTCTGCTGTGTGCCCAGCCACCCCCCCCTCCTCTCTGCTGTGTGTCCGGCCACCCCCCCCAGACACGCAGCGCCTGAGACACACAGACATGCAACGCCTGATACGCATATGCAGCGCCTGACACACACGCACACACACAGCACCTGACACACACACACACACACACACACACAGCACCTGACACACACGCACACACACAGCACCTGACACACACACACACACAGCACCTGACACTCACACGGACCTGACACACGCGCACACACACTCACACGCAGCACCTGACACACACGCAGCACCTGACACACGCACACACAGACGCAGCACCTGACACTCACACGGACCTGACACACACGCACACACTCACACGCGGCGCCTGACGCACATAGACACGCGGCGCCTGACGCACACGCGGCGCCTGACTCACACGCGGCGCCTGACGCACACGCGGCGCCTGACGCACACGCGGCGCCTGACAGACACGCGGCGCCTGACAGACACGCTGCGCCTGGCACACACGCACAGGCAGCGCCTGGCACACACGCACAGGCAGCGCCTGGCACACACGCACAGGCAGCGCCTGACACACACGCAGCGCCTGACACACACAGACACGCAGCGCCTGACACACACAGACACGCAGCGCCTGACGCACAGGCAGCGCCTGACACACACGCACAGGCAGTGCCTGACACACGCAGCGCCTGACACACACACGCACCTGACACTCACATGCTCCTGACACACGCAGCACCTGACATACTCACGCGCAGCACCTGACACACACGCAGACACGCAGCATCTGACACACACACACGCAGCACCTGACACACACACGCAGCACCTGACACACAAACACGCAGACACGCAGCGCCTGACACACACGCAGACACGCAGCGCCTGACACACACGCAGACACGCAGCGCCTGACACACACGCAGACACGCAGCGCCTGACACACACGCAGACACGCAGCGCCTGACACACACGCAGCGCCTGACACACACGCAGCGCCTTACACACACGCAGACACGCAGCGCCTGACACACACGCAGCGCCTGACACACACGCAGCGCCTGACACACACGCAGACACGCAGCGCCTGACACACACGCAGACACGCAGCGCCTGACACACACACAGCGCCTGACACACACGCAGCGTTTGACACACACGCAGCGCCTGACAGACACACAGCGCCTGACACACACGCAGACACGCAGCGCCTGACACACACGCAGACACGCAGCGCCTGACACACACGCAGACACGCAGCGCCTGACACACACGCAGACACGCAGCGCCTGACACACACGCAGACACGCAGCGCCTGACACACACGCAGACACGCAGCACCTGACACACACGCAGACACGCAGCACCTGACAGACACGCACACACACACACACACACACACACACACACAGCACCTGACACAGATATGCAGCGCCTGACACACACACGCAGACATACAGCGCCTGACACACACACACACGCAGACATGCAGCACCTGACACACACACATGCAGCGCCTGACACACACGCAGCGCCTGACACACACGCAGAGCCTGACACACACGCAGCGCCTGACACACACGCAGACACGCAGCGCCTGACACACACGCAGACACGCAGCGCCTGACACACACGCAGCGCCTGACACACACGCAGACACGCAGCGCCTGACATACACGCCCACACACACACACAGACATGCAGCACCTGACACACCCACACACACACACATGCATCACCTGACACACCCACACACACAGACATGCATCACCTGACACACCCACACACACAGACATGAGTCACCTGACACACCCACACACATATACAGACATGCAGCACCTGACACACACACACACACAGACATGCAGCGCCTGACACACACACACATACAGACATGCAGCACCTGACACACACACACACACACACACGCAGCACCTGACACACATATATACATGTGGCATTTAACGCACACACGCACAGCACCTGACACACAATCATATACACTCAGAGCACCTAACACACACATACACTCGCAGCACCTCACACACACTCGTATACACACGCAGCACCTGCCACTCACACATATATACACATGCAGCACCTGCCACTCCCACATACATGAACAGCACCTGACACACACATACATGCGCAGCACCTGACAGTCACACACATACAGATGCGACAGCTGACACAAACACATACACGCTCAACACCTGACACCCACGTGGCAGCTGACGCATACAAATGCAGCACCTGAAATACACACATATACACGTGCAGCACCTGAGACACACACATACACGTACAGCACTTGAGACACACACACGCACACATGTATGTACACGCGCGGCACTTGACACACACACGTACACGCGCGGCACCTGACACACACACACACACACGCTCCAGGCACACACATACGTACGTACACACGCGGCACTTGACACACACACGTACACGCGCGGCACCTGACACACACACACACGTACGTACGTACGTACGTACGTACGTACGTACGTACGTACATGTGTGGCACCTGACACACACGTATGCACACGCGTTGCTCCTGACACACACGCGCGGTGCTCCTGACACACACACATGTACGTACACGCTCGGCTCCTGACACACACACGTATGTATACGCCCGGCACCTGAAACCTACACGTATGTACGTATACGCGCGGCTCCTGACACCCTCACGCATGTACACGCGTGGCTCCTGGCACACACACACACACGTACACGCGCGGCACCTGACACATACACGCGTGTACGTACACACATGCACAGCACCTGACATACACACATGTAGGTACGCGCCACCTGACACACACACACGTACACGTATGCGCACGACACCTGACACACACGTACATACTAGTGATGAGTGGGTTCGGTTCGTCGGAATCCGGACCCCCCGAACTTCACCCATTTTACATGGGTCCGAGGCAGGTTCGAACCTTCCCTCCTTGCTCGGCTAACCCGAGCGCGCCCGAACGTCATCATCCCACTGTCGGATTCCCGCGAGATTCGGATGTCTGCATTCGTGGAAAGGGGTCCCATGTGTAAACATGGGACCCCTTTCAGTCCGTCTGGTCCGGGTGTTCGGTTTGTTGTTTTGCCAAGTACGTGGATTTAATCTGGAACCTGGATCAGGTGAGTATAATTATCTTTTATTTTCAGGTACCCGTGGATTCTACTTGGAGAAGAGGACCGACTGCTTCGTGTCAACATAGGTAAGTATGTGTGTGTCGGCAGGTGTGAAATAAAGTTATACTTTCACGGTGTCTGTGTCCTGTTTTTATTTGGGTATTTTTTCCCCAGTAGAACTACAGGTACCAGCGGGCCCGTTTTTCTCCCGCATGCTGGTACTTGTGGTTCTCAAAGTACCAGATTGCGGGGGAGGCTTGCTGGGACTTGTAGTACTACTGGAAAAAACAATATTCTTTCAATTTTCTCAAGGCTATCAGTCTCCCATCCGCAGCCCTTGGATGGGGGGGACAGCCTCGGGCTTCACCCCTGGCCCTTGGGTGGCTGGGGGGGGGACCCCTTGATTGAAGGGGTCCCCACTCCCCCAGGGTACCCCAGCCAGGGGTGACTAGTTGGATATTTAATGCCACGGCCGCAGGGCACTGTATAAAAGTGACCCCCGGCTGTGGCATTATCTGTCCAGCTAGTGGAGCCCGATGCTGGTGTAAAAATAATGGGGGACCCTACTCTTTTTGTCCCCCGTATTTTTTGCTCCAGGCGCAGAGCCCGGAGCTGGTTTTAAAAATACGGGGGATCCCCTGTCCGTTTTCCTCCCGGATTTTTAGAACCAGGACCGGCTCGAAGAGCCCGAGGCTGGTTATGCTTTGGAGGGGGGACCCCACGCAATTTTTCTTTTCCATGGTTTTTAATACTTGTGCCTCCAAAAAAGACAAACCAAGTACCTAATCCCTTCTAATATAAATAGATATGCTATTACCCCCAAAAAAACATGTTTTAAATTTTTTTTATTAGATTCCGCCTGCAAAGTGTGGCGGATTGAAAATGACGAATTTACTGTTTAAAAGCACTGTTGTCGAATTTACAAACTTCAATTGAATATACTTTTGTTGAATTGCCGCATTTGTACCATTGCAGAAAAGTCGAATTTGTCAAATGTCGAATTTTAAAAAGTCGAATTTTGAAAGGATGCAAGAATAGGCCCCGCCCCCTTCTTCACATCAGCCGTCCCCTTCTACCCCTGTACCTTGCTCTCTCCTGTCTGTGCTCTCTCCCGTCTGTAGGACTAGGCCCCGCCCCCTTCTTACCCTCCAGTGACTGCTCTCTCCTGACAAGTGGACCAGGCCTGCCCCCTACACGCTGCTGGTGTCTTCATTGTTACTTGGTCTGGAGCTCCGTTGGGGAGAGAACTCACGTGAGCTCATTAAGAATGAGGAACTGGGATGTTTTAATTTTATTGTGAGTAGTGTAGTGTGGTGATGTAGTATGTTGTATGGGGGGTATAGTGTAACTATGAAGTGCAGCATATGGGAGGGCTATAGCATAGTGATGTAGTGTGGCATATGGGGGGTGGTAGCGCATAGGCGTGCGTACAGGGGGTGCCTGGTGCGCACAGGCACTCCCTAATGTCCAGCACCGCTGCACGCCACGCTTGCTGTGGCACAGTGATCGCTGAGTGTGTGATCGGTGGAGCCTAGCCTGTAGCTCATTTCCGTACCTCCCACCACCGCTGCGCCCGCCCCCCCTCTGCCTGCTGCTAATACTATGCTGAGTGCATTCGTCGGCGGCCTCACTGGGGGGACTGGTGTCACCTTGCAATGTGACGTGGTGATGTCCGCCTATGCTCTCCTCCCGCCCACCCGTGCTTTCCTCCCGCTGCGGTCTCTCAGTCCTAGTTTGCCGCGGCTGCCACACCACTGGCAGTGTTCCTCTAGGGGGGACTGGGAGCCGCCGGCAGACACATTCTGCTGAGACTTACTTGTCAGTGCGGGTTCCGGATGGCAGGCGGCGGGTGGGAGGGCAGACGGGGAGCAGGTGTCACAAGGAGTGTGTGGGTAACTAATTCACAATACTTCCGCTCAACATGGCACTGCTGGTCCTTCATCTCCCATGTCTCTTCACCAGGTGGCGGGCGGCCCGGAAATTAAGTGATGTGTTGTGCAGCAGTCAGTGTGAAGTGACTGTGAGTAACACTGATGGTGCTGATGATGCTGCTGCAGAATCGGGAAGCAATTAATTCATAAATACAATGTACTCTATCAGTGTATTATACATACATAAACATGTACATACGTGTATTTGTGTATACATGTATATACATGAGTGTGTGTGCATATATATATATATATATATATATATATACAGCCAGTTCCCAGGAACAAAAGTCCTCCCCCGCTTCCGCTAAGTCCACAGCATGACGCTGGGGCTCCACTGGTGGAGCCAGGTGCGGTGGGGGCCCGTCTCAAGTGCTTCAGCAATCAGTGGGCTTGCTCACAGGTGGATCCCTGGATTCTACAAGTAGTGTCTCAGGGATTCAAGCTGGAATTCGAGACGTCTCCCTCTCGCCGTTTCCTAAAATCTGCCTTGCCAACATCTCCCTTGGACAGGGAGGCTGTGATAGAGGCAAATTCACAAGCTGTATTTGCAGCAGGTGATAGTCAAGGTACCCCTCCTTCAACAAGGAAGGGGTTACTATTCCACAATGTTTGTGGTACCGAAACCGGACGGTTCGGTGAGACCCATTTTAAATTTTAAATCTTTGAACACGTATATAAAACGGTTCAAGTTCAAGATGGAATCGCTCAGGGCGGTTATCTCAAGCCTGGAGGAAGGGGATTACATGGTATCACTGGACATCAAGGATGCTTACCTGCATGTCCCCATTTACTCTCCTCACCAGGAGTACCTCAGATTTGTGGTACAGGACTGTCATTACCAATTCCAGACGCTGCCGTTTGGTCTGTCCACGGCACCGAGGGTGTTTACCAAGGTAATGGCCGAGATGATGATACTCCTGCGAAAAAAGGGAGTTATAATTATCCCGTACTTGGACGATCTCCTGATAAAGGCGAGGTCCAAGGAACAGTTGTTGATCGGAGTAGCACTTGCTCGGCAGGTGCTACAACAGCACGGCTGGATCCTGAATATTCCAAAGTCGCAGCTGGTTCCTGCAACACGTCTATTGTTCCTGGGGATGGTTCTGGACACAGAACAGAAAAGGGTGTTTCTCCCGGAGGAGAAGGACAAGGAGTTGTCATCGCTAGTCAGAGACCTCCTAAGACCAAAACAGGTGTCGGTGCACCACTGCACGCGAGTCCTGGGAAAGATGGTAGCTTCTTACGAAGCAATTCCGTTCGGAAGGTTCCATGCACGGATCTTTCAGTGGGATCTGTTGGACAAGTGGTCCGGATCGCATCTTCAGATGCATCAGAGGATAACCCTGTCTGCAAGGACCAGGGTGTCTCTACTGTGGTGGCTGCAGAGTGCTCATCTTCTGGAGGGCCGCAGATTCGGCATACAGGACTGGGTCCTGGTAACCACGGACGCCAGCCTTCGAGGCTGGGGAGCAGTCACACAGGGAAGAAATTTCCAGGGACTATGGTCAAGCCAGGAAATGTCCCTACACATAAATATTCTGGAACTAAGAGCTATTTACAATGCCCTAAGTCAGGCAAGACCCCTGCTTCAAAGTCAGCCAGTACTGATTCAGTCAGACAACATCACGGCGGTCGCCCATGTAAACCGACAAGGCGGCACGAGAAGCAGGATGGCGATGGCAGAAGCCACGAAGATTCTCCGATGGGCGGAAAATCACGTGTTAGCACTGTCGGCAGTGTTTATTCCGGGAGTGGACAACTGGGAAGCAGACTTCCTCAGCAGATACGACCTCCACCCGGGAGAGTGGGGACTTCATCCAGAAGTCTTCCGGTTGATTACAAACCGATGGGAATGGCCACAGGTGGACATGATGGCGTCCCGCCTCAACAAAAAGCTAGAAAACTATTGCGCCAGGTCAAGGGACCCTCAGGCGATAGCGTTGGACGCTCTAGTGACACCGTGGGTGTACCGGTCGGTTTATGTGTTTCCTCCTCTTCCTCTCATACCAAGGGTGCTGAGGATAATAAGAAGGAGAAGAGTAAGAACTATACTAATTATTCCGGATTGGCCAAGAAGAGCTTGGTACCCAGAACTTCAAGAAATGATCTCGGAGGACCCATGGCCTCTACCGCTCAGACAAGACCTGCTGCAGCAGGGGCCTTGTCTGTTCCAAGACTTACCGCGGCTGCGTTTGACGGCATGGCTGTTGAACACCGGATCCTGAAGGAAAAGGGCATTCCGGAGGAAGTCATTCCTACGCTGATCAAAGCCAGGAAGGACGTGACCGCAAAACATTATCACCACATATGGCGAAAATATGTTGCTTGGTGTGAGGACAGGAAGGCCCCAACGGAGGAATTTCAACTGGGTCGATTCCTGCACTTCCTACAGTCAGGGGTGAATATGGGCCTCAAATTGGGGTCCATAAAGGTCCAGATTTCGGCTCTGTCGATTTTCTTCCAAAAAGAACTGGCTTCCCTGCCGGAAGTTCAGACTTTTGTTAAAGGAGTGCTGCATATTCAGCCTCCTTTTGTGCCTCCAGTGGCACCTTGGGATCTCAACGTGGTGTTGGATTTCCTTAAATCACATTGGTTTGAGCCACTTAAAACCGTGGAGTTAAAATATCTCACGTCGAAAGTGGTCATGCTATTGGCCCTGGCTTCGGCCAGGCGTGTGTCAGAGTTAGCGGCTTTGTCATGTAAAAGCCCTTATGTGATTTTCCATATGGATAGGGCGGAATTGAGGACTCATCCCCAATTTCTGCCTAAGGTGGTTTCAGCGTTTCATTTGAACCAACCTATTGTGGTGCTGCGGCTACTCGGAACTTGGAGGATTCCAAGTTGCTGGATGTAGTCAGGGCCCTGAAAATTTATGTTTCCAGAATGGCTGGAGTCAGGAAAACTGACTCGCTGTTTATCCTCTACGCACCAAACAAGATGGGTGCTCCTGCTTCAAAGCAGACTATTGCTCGCTGGATATGTAGCACAATTCAGCTTGCACATTCTGCGGCGGGACTGCCGCATTCTAGATCAGTAAAAGCCCATTCCACGAGGAAGGTGGGCTCTTCTTGGGCGGCTGCCCGAGGGGTCTCTGCTTTACAACTTTGCCGAGCTGCTACTTGGTCGGGGTCAAACACATTTGCAAGATTTTACAAGTTTGACACCCTGGCTGAGGAGGACCTGGAGTTCGCTCATTCGGTGCTGCAGAGTCATCCGCACTCTCCCTCCCGTTTGGGAGCTTTGATATAATCCCCATGGTCCTTACGGAGTCCCAGCATCCACTTAGGACGTCAGAGAAAATAAGATTTTACTCACCGGTAAATCTATTTCTCGTAGTCCGTAGTGGATGCTGGGCGCCCATCCCAAGTACTTGTACATAGTTATTGTTAACAAAAGGGTTATTGTTGAGAGCCATCTGTGCAGAGGCTCCGTTGTTGTCATACTGTTAACTGGGTATAATATCACGAGTTGTACGGTGTGATTGGTGTGGCTGGTATGAGTCTTACCCGGGATTCAAAATCCTTCCTTAGTGTCAGCTCTTCCGGGCACAGTATCCTAACTGAGGTCTGGAGGAGGGTCATAGGGGGAGGAGCCAGTGCACACCAGGTAGTCCTAAAGCTCTCTTTAGTTGTGCCAAGTCTCCTGCGGAGCCGCTATTCCCCATGGTCCTTACGGAGTCCCAGCATCCACTACGGACTACGAGAAATAGATTTACCGGTGAGTAAAATCTTATTATATATATATATATATATATGACTTGGGGTTTGTTTTATTAGATAGAGCATGTCCCTGTGAAGTGCCTTTTGGGGTTGTGGTTTTTCAGAAAGTTACAGGGTTTTTTTAATTAAGAGAAATATGCCCCATTATAGAGATCGGGCATTTCAATTTGTTGCGCCTGCGCAGTGGCCGCCAGCAGGGGGTGTACTAGAGTGCCTTCTCTTGAGAGCCGCAATATGGCCGCCTTCTCCCCGGTTATTCTGTAAATAGGAAAATAACCTCACAGGTTCACATAGGGCAGAGTTGCCACTACTAGTGCAGGGCTGTAACTTACAGTACTAAGGAAAAGCCATATACTAAAGCGGCACGGTGACCTCACCCCTCTCAGAGACACCAGGGCGCAGCACACTGGTACACACACCTGTTAGCTCAGGGCAGCACTATAGGACCCTCCTGTAATGCTGTGCTGGCGGCGTGTAGTGATCAGGGCACTGGGAGACTGGCTGGCTGGTCTCCGTCTCTGCTGCCTATAGAACTTCCACCTCTGTTATATATCAGGGCTGCTCTCCTGTTGTTATGATTCCAATACTCTGGTCTGGGGATATCTTATAGCAAGGACCTGAGTACTGGAACGTAATGCTTGGAAAGGGAGTGGGAACGGGAATAGCCCCTGGCGCCCTATCTCCGTTGTCTCGCCCGTGCTGTCAGAAATCTCTTGCGAGACTATGGTTGCTTGGGCCCATGGCAGCCGCGTTTGAAGGGCGGATTACGTCTGCCCAACTCCGATGCCCCCTCAGGTCTTAATGGGAGACAAAGAGAAATCCGAGACAGGGTGATAACAAGGGGCCCTCTACTAAACAACAAAGCCAGGGGCTCAAAACTAACTTTAAACTAGAGTATGTGCGGAAAACCGCCAGGGAAAAGGACAACCAAAATACCCACTTGTCCACTCTTCTACCCGGCACCGGCGAGTTCCGGAGAGGAGTGTGGGAGCGTAAACCTCCGCAAATGCACCAACACAGAATACAAAATAAAGCGGCCTAGGCCGCAGCACGCGGCTGAGCCGCCACTCACGAAAACCACACGAGATCCTCTAGCGACTGTTGCGGGTAAATGAGGACTGGAAGACTCCTTTGGAAGAGATGACAACACTAAGATTCAGGAACTCTGAGGACAGGAATGACCGGACACAGCAGAACTGGAACAGACGTCAGCAAACCAAAGCAGCATGCAGGAAGCTATTACCGGCGTCTGTGTGAAGCACTGAAAAGGTATTTAGCAGGGAGTCCTTCAATCAGAAGTTCAGAGCCTGATTAGCACAATGCCGTGCAGCTGCCTTGCTGCACGACCAGAAGACAAGTGTGTGTGTGTAGTTCACTTGATTGACCCTGCAAGGGGAGCGCAGTCCGTCCGTGGCGTCCCCGTTGCTAGGGTCCAGGCGGCTCAGCGCGCCCGGCGTCCTAGCGTTGCTAGGGAGCCGGCGGCTAGCACGCTCGGCGTCCCTAGTTGCTAGGCGCCGGGCCGCGAGGACATCGCGGACCACGGCGCCTAACACCTGTGTGTTCTCTTCCTCTCCTACCTCACACTGGAACTGGCCGCCCAGAGAACGAGAGGGCAGCGGCTGACATCAGAGAGGGTGCAGCAATCTGTGTGGGCAGAGCCCCTCACAGCAAGGTGTCCTTATGCTGTGCCCCGTGTAATCACTGTGATCCATACAGACTCTCACCCTGGTATGCTCTCTATTATTTATTTTTTTACACTGCGGCATGCTCGAGGGAAGGGAGCAGGCACCACCCCACCGCCACTACTCCTCCGCCAGCATCACTGCCGAGCCGGTCAGTGTTCCGGCGGCAATTAGCAGTAGGCAGCCACCAGCAACAACAGTCAGGAAGCTGTTACTCCCGGCAGCAGTAGCGTCAAGCTGCAATTCAGCCAGCGGCACGATGATCCGGGAGACAGTGGCAGCACAGGGAAGCAGTACCCCCTCCAATCGCAGCACCAACTAGGAGACTGAGGCAGCAACCTGCCCCCAGCAGCAGCACCACCCTGATGATAGGTAAGATGCATTTTGGTGTCACAAGAAGGTGGCCGGAGTAGTGGCTGGCTGTGGTCACACCCCGGGGAAAAGTGATAGTGATTTCAGTGTTCCCTTGCGCGGGGATTGGATGTGTAGATGTATGGAGGCTATGTATGTATAGATGTGAGCGGCAGTGTGCGGATGTATGAGAGCGGCAGTGTGCGGATGTATGAGAGCGGCAATGTACGGCTGTATAACTGCGTCGGTGTGCGGCTGTATGAGTGCGATGGTGTGCGGCTGTATGCGTGCGGCGGTGTGCTGCTGTAAGAGTACGGCTGTAAGAGTACGGCTGTAAGAGTACGGCTGTAAGAGTGCGGCTGTAAGAGTGCGGGGTTGTACGGATGTATGAGAGCGGGGTTGTACGGATGTATGAGAGCGGCAGTGTATGGATGTATGAGAGCAACAGTGTACAGTTGTGTGAGAGCGGCAGTGTGCGGATGTATGAGAGTGGCGGTGTACGGATGTATGAGAGCGGCAGTGTATGGATGGCAGCGTCATAGGGAGGGATGTCGGAATGCTGTTATAGGGTTCCTAATACAAAATGCCACGTTGGGCTTGATGGGCAGGTAGTGCGGCAAGCACACCCAAATTGGCATCTGACGTCGCCTGCAGTCCACACTGTTGTGAGGAGTCAGAGTTAATTTTGACTGTGTAGTGTACTCACAGAGGACCTACCGCCCGTCCCCTCCTCGCATCTGAGCAGCAGGTCAGGCTCTTATTTTCTTTTTAATCAGGAGAGGCCGAGTGAACTGTGAGCAGGGGGGCAGAGCTACATGGGACCCAGAGGGGCTGCTGTGCTGTCAGAGAGGGAGAGGAAGAGAAAGATGAAGCTACTGCAGATCCCCAGCTGATTGTGAGGTGCCGGGTTGAAGGGTGATGTGATCACCCTTCTCCCTCGCTGCCGCTGGGGACCGCATCTAGGCTTCCTCCATCGAGGGCATGCGGCGCAGCAGTGGGCAGCGTGTAATGAGTTTGTCTGACTCATTATACTGCTGCCTGTTGTGGACACCTCCGTCCGTACGGACTGGTATACATGCCCAGCACAGAGGTGACAGTGTTGGTGGAAGTGCTGCCCAGTTCTGACCCTGCAGGCCTCCCTGATCTGACTGCGGCCGCTGCTACTGCTGCGGCCCGAAACCCCTGCCGGTCCCCTCCATAGACTTCTGCCTGTCCAGCGCTGAGGTACTAGGGGTATCCCAGCTGCGGGAAGGGTATGTCTCTGGCTTTCTCTCCGGCAGGGGAAGGTGACAGCGGCGGAGGAAGTGTTGCCCACCTCAGACACTGCAGGCCTCCCCGATCCAGCTGCGGCCACAGCTGATGCTGCCAGAACCCCCTGCTGGTCTCCTTTGTTGACTGCCGCATGGCCAGTGCTGAAGTACTGGGGGTAGGCCAGCTACGGGAAGAGTGTCTCTGCCTCGGGCTCTCTCTCTCTGTCAGGGGAAGGAAGGGCTGATTCTCTGGCACAACAGGGAGGGCTAGGCTGCAGGAACACAGCACTGGAAGAAACAGGAGGCCGAACTCATGACCAAAAAGTGAGCAGTGCAGTGATCAGCCCCCTAGTCTTTCCCTCTCTCTGGGTGCAGAGCTGTATTCTACAGAGAGAGCTGGGATGGGAAGAAGGGGAACGGCACCTGACACACACATACACGCGCGGCACCTGACACACACATACACGCGCAACACCTGACACACACACATACACGTGCGGCACCTGACACACACACACGTAGCATCAGACACAATAAAATAAACATGCAGCACCTGACCCACACATACACGCGCAACACCTGACACACACACATACACGTGCGGCACCTGACACACACACACGTAGCATCAGACACAATAAAATAAACATGCAGCACCTGACCCACACATACACGCGCAACACCTGACACACACACACATATACACGTGCAGCACCTGACACACACACGTACCATCAGACACAATAAAATAAACATGCAGCACCTGACACATGCATATACACGCAGCACCTGACACATGCATATACACGCAGCACCTGACACATGCATATACACGCAGCACCTGACACATGCATATACACGCAGCACCTGACACATGCATATACACGCAGCACCTGACACATGCATATACACGCAGCACCTGACACATGCATATACACGCAGCACCTGACACATACATATACACGCACACCATCAGACACACACATACACACGCAGTGCCTTACTCACACACACATAGACACGTGCAGCACCTGAGGCACACACATGTACACGCGCAGCACCTGACGCACACACATGTACACGCGCAGCACCTGACGCACACTCATGTACACACGCAGCACCTGACGCACACTCATGTACACGCGCAGCACCTAATGCACACTCATGTACACGCGCAGCACCTGACGCACACTCATGTACACGCGCATCACCTGACACAGACATACGTATTCATGCACAGCACCAGACATACACTTGTACACACGCGGAGCACCTGATACTCACACACATATACACCCGCAACACCTGACACACACACACACACACGTGCGGCAGCTGACGCATACACACGCACCATCAGACACACTCATATATACACGCAGCACCTGACACACACATACACACAGGAGCTGACACACACATACACAGGCAGCACCTGACACACACACACATATACACGCGCAGCACCTGACACCACGCACTCACACGTACAAGCAATGCATTTCACGCCTACCTCCAGCCTCAGTTACAGGCTGCTGCCGCCTACCCCCCTCCCTGCATCAGCTGCAAAGGCAGCAAAATATTTTGACCAAAGTCTAAAGGCCCGTACACATTAAACGATGTCGCTCTGTGAGCTACATCGTCTAATGTTTCCCCTCCCGGGCCGGCCGGCGGCCGACTGTACACACTGAGCGATATGACCGCTCATATCGCTCAGTGACGTCACGCCCCCGCCAGCCCTGCATGAAGGTCGTGGACGACAGTCCACATCCTTCCTGCATGCCCTACCGACAGCGAAGATTGTTGCCGACCCGCGGGGCCGCGCATCGTTTGTCGCTGGCTGCATACACACTTAACGATAAAATGAGCGACGTCGCTCATTAAATCGTTAAGTGTGTACGGACCTTAAACAATTTGGTTTGGTTAATAAAATAATTTTGCACAGAACAGTGATGTTATACGAACATTTTCATTAAACATTTAAAAAATCAAATGTTTATTCTTACAGTGAAATTTTACATTTCTGAATAAAAAAAATAAATTTAAAAAAAGCGATGAAATTCCATAGACAAAAAACCTTACGGTTTCACATGTCCCATTAAGGCTTCTTAGACATGATCGAAATTTCAGAAACCTGTTGTAACTCTTCCATTCAAACTCCAAAAAGCAATTAAATTCCGATCATTAAGGCTGACGCCTTAATGGACGTGTTCCTTGCGCAATACAGATATGGTATGCCATCACAGCCTGTGGGTAAGTGCAGATTCAGCACTCTCACAGAGTGAGATTGCTGTCACTCACACAATGGTGGAGCTGCTAATTCACAGATTTGTGTGCTCATTGGAATACACACATGCAGTCTATGCAACTGAAGGTCTGAGCGGAAGACAAAGCTGCTCAGATGAGGTAAGAGTGTTGTTGATTGGAGGGAGGAGAGCGGTGTGGATGGGGGAACAGAAGTGTGTGGATAGAGGGAACACTAAGCAGCACTAATGGGGGGGGACAGAGAAACACGGGGTAATTCAGACCGCAGCAGCAGCAGCGATTGCAGTCTGAATTAGTTTGTGAGGTGCGCACGTGCAATGGCCGCACTGCGCGTGCGTACCCCAGGAGCCCAGTGAGATGCTATCACCCTGCCTGATGGATAGGCAGAGGTGGTTGCGGGGAAGGAGGGGGGCGTGCAAACAGCGTTAGAATGCCATTGGCAGGGCATGGTCTGCACAACGGAGGCGTTTCCAGACCACTGGGGGGTGGGCTGTGGTGGTTATCCCCCTGCCAAGAGCGCAGGATCCACTAAATTTACCTTCAGGATGTCAGCTACATGAATAGGGTAAGAGTGGTGTGGATAGGGGGTAGATTAAGCAGCAAGTATGGGAAGGGAGACAGAGCGGTGCAGATGGGGGAAATGGTGCAGATGGGTTGAAAACACTGGCATGGATGGGTAGAAAACTGGTGCAGATGGGAGAGAAGACAGTGTGCCATGTACTGGAGGAGGCAGAGTGACGTTGAAGAAGGAAACACTGAGCAGCACAGAGAGAAGGAAACGGTGGTACAGACAATGCACAGGTGGGGAAAGACAGATGGTACAGATAAGTTAGTACAGACTAGCACAGATGGGAGAACACAGCAGTAGGGATTGGGGAAGACCGGGTAGCATGGGGGTGTATAGGGGAAGTAAGTGTAGATGCATAGACCGTAGATGGGGTATTATAGTTTAGCAATTAACCAAGATGTTTGAGGGAGCTAAATGTGTATACTAAGTGAGATGGATGTATGGAGTTAGAAGGATGTTGTAACAAGGTGGCTTTGTTGTGTTGACTGAATGGGATGGTTGTGGGCACTGTGTGGGATGGGAGCACCACAAAACTGCTCAGACCTTCAGTTGCATAGACTGCATGTGTGTATTCCAATGAGCACACAAATCTGTGAATTAGCAGCTCCACCATTGTGTGAGTGACAGCAATCTCACTCTGTGAGAGTGCTGAATCTGCACTTACCCACAGGCTGTGATGGCATACCATATCTGTATTGCGCAAGGAACACGTCCATTAAGGCGTCAGCCTTAATGATCGGAATTTCATTGCTTTTTGGAGTTTGAGTGGAAGAGTTACAACAGGTTTCTGAAATTTCGATCATGTCTAAGAAGCCTTAATGGGACATGTGAAACCGTAAGGTTTTTTGTCTATGGAATATATATATATATCACAAACATATATGATTCATACATATATCACACACACATACATGATACATACATGAGAAAGACCTGGGATGGTGATGAGGCCAGGGCCCCCTGCTGATGTTGCGTTGAGGAAGGCAGTGTTCCAGGGCGGATGCCAGTCGGGGAGAGCGCCGCGCAGCCCGGGAAAAATACTGCTGAGGAGCTACATCTGGAAGAGCCCCTGGGAGGGAGAGTGCCACATGCCCCATCCTGCGCGGCAGACTCTGCAGGCCTGCACATGGGAAGGGAGGTCTCTGGCCACACATACTCACCCTTCTGCTGAAGCCCCGCTGCTGTCCCCATCAGCGATCTCCAGCGGGGAGCGGGGCCAGGATGAACCTCAACCTGTGAGAACTATCTTCATGATCAAGAGATCTCATATGCAAGATAAGTATGTGTTGGGATTGGGCTGGGGAGGGCGGCTGCTCGGGCACCCCCCCGTCAAGTTAAGGAGATTTAACTGAGGAAGCACAAGGGAACTCTCGTCTGGGGACAACAACTGCAGGGAGACCACATCTTTTCAGATGAACATGGGAGGGCGGAAGGCTGCCTAATACTGAAGCACCCTCAGACATTAAACCATATGCAACAACTATTGCAAGCATTCCTGGGGGAAGGTCTGCAGCAGACGGATTTGCATACGGTGATGTCATCCAAGCAGTGGGCCAAAGTTGGCTGGAACCCTCATCTGTATATGAAAAGAGAAAAGGGGCATGCAGGGCATGGCGGCCTTTTGCGGCGCTTGGATAACCCCAAGTTTGCATTAAACACCCCCACCCTCCTTCGGTGTGGGGCTCATGTTGGCCATGCCCAAGCCCCTGAAGCATTCAAGCTGATTTCTTGCAGCAGCTGGGCACTGTAACAGCTTCAGAGCTGCTCTACAAGACAAGTAAAAGGGTGTGGGCCCTGCAGCACCACCTGTAGTTTGCATACACACATATATAGGACAGCATCTCTTATATGCCCCAGGGTCAATAAAATAGTATCCTTGTCTAGGCTATCCATCCCCTCAGATAAGGTATTTGTCCATGCCGCTACAGCACTACACACCCAGGCCGACGCAATTGCCGGTCTGAGTAAGGTACCTGAATGTGTATAAATGGACTTCAGGGTAATCTCCTGTTTGCGGTCAGCACACTCTTTGAGGGTAGCCGTATCCTGGGACGGGAGGGCTACCTTCTTGGATAAGTGTGTTAATGCTTTGTCCACCCTAGGGGAGGATTCCCATCGTAACCTATCAGTTGATGGGAAAGGATACGCCATAAGAATCCTTTTGGAAATCTGCAGTCTTTTATCTGGAGATTCCCAAGCTTTTTCACATAACTCGTTCAGCTCGTGTGAGGGGGGAAAGGTTACCTCAGGCTTCTTACCCTTGTACATATGTACCCTCTTGTCAGCGACAGGGGGTTCCTCTGTGATGTGCAAAACATCTTTTATTGCCATAATCATAAATCGAATGGATTTTGCCAATTTTGGCTGTAACTTTGCATCATCGTAATCGACACTGGAGTCAGAATCCGTGTCGGTATCTGTGTCAACAATCTGGGATAGTGGGCGCTTATGAGACCCTGACAGTCCCTGCAACATAGGATCAGGCATGGGTTTAAACCCTGACTGTCCCAAAGCTTCTGCCTTGTCTAATCTTTTGTGCAATGAGTTTACACTAGCATTTAAAACATTCCACATATCCATCCAATCAGCTGTCGGCGGAGACACCACATTCATTTGCTCCCGCTCCTCTCTAATATAGCCTTCTTCCTCAGACATGTCGACACACGTGTACCGACACACTACACACACAGGGAATGCTTTTTCTGAAGACAGTTTCCCCACAAGGCCCTTTGGAGAGACAGAGAGAGAGTATGCCAGCACACCCCCCAGCGCTATATAACCCAGGAATAAAACAGTAACTTAATGTTTGCCCAGTAGTGCTGCTGTATGTAATTTGCGAATTATGTGCCCCCCCCCCTCTTTTCAACCCTCTTGTCTAACGTGGTATAAGCAGGGGAGAGTTCGGGGAGCTTCCTCTCAGAAAAGAGGAGAAAAAATGGCGCTGGTGAGTGCTGAGGGAGAAGCCCCGCCCCCTCGGAGGCGGGCTTCTGTCCCGCTTAAACTAAAATTGGTGGGGGCTTATACATATATAAAGTGCCCAGCTGTATATATGTTATATTTTTGCGAAAGAGGTTTATATTGCTGCCCAGGGCGCCCCCCCTGCGCCCTGCACCCTTACAGTGACCAGAGTATGTGAGGTGTATGGGAGCAAAGGCGCACAGCTGCAGTGCTGTGCGTTACCTCAGTGAAGATCATGAAGTCTTCTGCCGCCTCTGAAGTCTTCTTTTCTTCTCATACTCACCCGGCTTCTATCTTCCGGCTCTGAGAGGGGGGCGGCGGCGCGGCTCTGGGACGGACGGCGAGGGTGAGATCCTGCGTACCAATCCCACTGGAGCTAATGGTGTCCAGTAGCCTAAGAAGCAGGACCTTGCAACTCAGAGAGTAGGGCTGCTTCTCTCCCCTCAGTCCCTCGATGAGGGAGTCTGTTGCCAGCAGTGCTCCCTGAAAATTAAAAACCTAACAAAATACTTTCTGTCAGAAAGCTCAGGAGAGCTCCTCAAAAGCACCCAGTCTCCACTGGGTACAGTATCAAACTGAGGTTTGGAGGAGGGGCATAGAGGGAAGAGCCAGTGCACACCCAGAACTAAAGTCTTTCTTAAAGTGCCCATGTCTCCTGCGGAGCCCGTCTATCCCCATGGTCCTTACGGAGTCCCCAGCATCCTCTAGGACGTTAGAGAAAATAGGATTTTAATACCTACCGGTAAATCCTTTTCTCTTAGTCCGTAGAGGATGCTGGGCACCCGTCCCAGTGCGTACTGTGTCTGCAGTTATTAAATGGCCCTTAACTCCAGAACATTTATGTGGAGATGAAAACATCCAAGGAAGACTTGACCATCTTCCTTGGATGTTTTCCCCCTGTGTGACTGCTCTCCAGCCTCGGAGGGTTGCATCCGTGGTCCCTAGGATCCCGTCCTGGATCCCGAACCATCGCCCCTCTAGGTGGTGAGAACTGTGCAGCCACCAATGGAGTGAGATTCTGGTCTTGGAAGACAGGATTATCCTCCGGTGCATGTGTAGGTGGGATCCGGACCACTTGTCCAACAGGTCCCACTGGAACACTCTGGCATGGAACCTGCCAAACTGAATGGCCTCGTAGGCCGCAACCATCTTCCCCAGCAACTGAATGCATTGATGGATTAACACTCTTGCTGGTTTCAGAATTTGTTTGACCAGACTCTGGATCTCCAGAGCCTTTCCACTAGAAGAAAACCTCTTCTGTGTCCAGTATCACTCCCAAAAACAACAACCGCGTCATTGGGACCAACTGCGATTTTGGCAAGTTTAGGAGCCAACCATGTTGTTGAAGAACTGTCAGGGAGAGTAGATGTTTTGCACCAACTGGTCCCTGGATCTCGCCTTTATCAGGAGATCATCCAAGTACGGGATAATTGTGACTCCTTGCTTGCGAAGGAGGACCATCATTTCCGCCATCACCCTGGTGAAAATCCTCGGAGCCGTGGACAGACCAAACGGCAACGTCTGAAATTGGTAATGACAATCCTGAATTGCAAACCTCAGGTAGCTTGATGCAGTGGCTAAATGGGAACATATAAGTAGGCATCCTTTATGTCTACCAAAACCATGAAATCTCCTGACTGAAGAGTTTTAGACGTGCCCCCCACTGGTGCGGGCTCCTGCAAGAGAGCCCCAGCGTCATGCAGTGGATTTGGCAGAAGCAGAGGACGATTTCTGCTCCTGCGATCTTGAAGAGGCTACAGACCTCTTCCCTCTTTTCCTTCCTCTACCTGCAAAGAAAGGGGAATCTTAACTTCTTGCATATCTATTGGGCCGAAATGACTGCGTCAGATAATGATGCGTCTTCATCCGTTGAGAGGGAACATAGGGCAAAAAGGATGACTTACCTGCGGGAGCTGCCGAGATCAAATTAACTAGGCCGTCGACAAACAAGGCTTCACCTTCATAGGGAAGAGACTCCCTTTCTTCTTGGAGTCAGCATCAGCATTCCCTTGGTGAATCCACAATGCCCTCCTATCCGAGACTGCCATGAAATTGGCCCGTGAGCACTTGTGCCCGGTGTAGGATTTTTAAATATGTGTAGTTTACTGTATGCAAGGGTTTAAAACCTTTTAGGAACTGAGATCTAAGGTGTATTACATGTAGTTTAAAAAAAACAAAAAAGGTTTATTTTATGGCAGTAGTTTCCAAACTGGGGTTCTTGCACTGGTAGCATAGTTTGGTGGTCCAGGACCAATTAAAATTATTTATACTTTATTAAATTGGCAAAACCATTCCCTCACAACATAACTGAACCTGAGGATGACATGCTATAAACACAATTTACTTAATTTTATATTTTTTTCTGAATTTCTCAATAAAAAAAACTTTGGCCTAGGGGTGCCGTGAAACAAATTTTGATACTCTAGGGCAGGGGTGTCAAACCCATGGGCCGCATGCCGCCCCCAATGCATCCTTTTGTGGCCCACAGGCCGAGGTCCGACAGGGGTCCTTTTGTGGCCCGATCACCTTGCTTAGAGCGAGGGCAGGAGAGTGCAGCCAGAGTCTTTGCTTTCTATGTGCGGCACCATCTTCCCGAAGAGATCACCGGGAAGATAGTGCCCCTTCCACTGGCTACAGCACAGGTATACTGGGGTGGGGTAGCAAACTGGGGGCCCCAATGGGCCCCTCCAGCAGTCCCTCTACCAAAACACGTCTTTTGGTGGTTTTGCGGTGTTGTTATAACTACATGGTGACGATACTGTAGCACAGAGATTTTCAACCATTTACAACTCACGT
Source organism: Pseudophryne corroboree (assembly GCF_028390025.1). NCBI lineage: Eukaryota > Metazoa > Chordata > Amphibia > Anura > Myobatrachidae > Pseudophryne > Pseudophryne corroboree. The sequence goes on from NW_026968758.1 coordinate 62,496, forward strand.
CACACAGAACAAGATTTAAATATTGACAAGGCACACTGAAATATAATGGTGATGCATGGTGCAGTATCGTGTCCTAGGATGTCATGTGGCAGCTTCTCCATAGGTAACGCCTGAACAGGCCCGGTGACAGGGGGGACAAAGGGGACACTTGTTCAGGGCTCCAAGTATTAAGAACAGAAATAACGGGGCCACAGTGCCAATATTGCTTTTTAAAGTGTATCCACCAACTGCTCAATTTAAGCAGGAAAACAATTAACAGGCCAACTAAACCCTCCCCCCTCCTTTTACCCCATCACTTTGTCCAGTCCCTGTGGTCCATACTGTATTGCCATTATTATGCATTTTGCTGTGCTGGCCCTTTTCTGAATGTCCCTGCCACCGCCACCGAAGAGCTGGATAGCCCAGTATGAAAACCACCTGCCGGCCTCACTGACGGTCCGAGTCAAAGGCTCCATTTTTTTTAAAGATCCCTCTGCCAAGTTAAGGGGGGGGTTGAGGTGGCCCCAGAGATAGTGTACTGGGCCCCGAGATTTCTGTTGCTGGCCCTGACCCTCAGGGGCGTATCTACCCCTTGGCCAGGATGGCACTTGCCAGGGGCACCATCCAGCTGTGCCAACCGTGGCTAAGGGATAGAGTTCTGCAGTCTCGAAAGGGCGCTATGGCAATCAGCGTGGGACTGACCAATTAGACGGTGAGGGAAGGATACTGAAATTGTCCCAACCCTGTTACAGTTTGAAACGCCCCTCAACTGCTGTCCACTGCTTCACTCCTAGCTCTGCCCCTTTGAAATTATTAATCCCTACCCCCCGGTAGGCGGAGTTCTCCAGGCCCATACTCAGGAGTCACCACTGCTGTACATTATGTGCCGGTTGTAGAGGCAGAGCGGGGAACATCAGAGAACGCCACAAATTACACAGTGGGCAAGGAGATGGCTGGAGACAGCTGCACAGCCATGCCTTGCAAGTTCGAGAGAGCTGTTGAATTTCAGCACTTCAAGTCAGAGCCTGCCCCCTGCTGCCCAAGCAGTCCGTGACAGTTAGTGTCGAGGAGGGGGGGATTTGTGCATGTGTGCTATCAGTGTGTGTGTGGGGGGGTGGAGGATGTGTGTGACTGTGAGGGAGCTGTTAGTGTCAGTGGGGAGAGGAGCAGGAGGGAGTTGTCAGTGTGTGGAAGTGATGAGAGTTGTCAGTACTGGGGAAATGTGTGTGTGTGTGTGTGTGTGTGCTAGATTTAGGAGTGTGTGTTTGTGAGAGGTTTCAGTTGGGGAATTAGAGTTCATACAGTAATTAAATGTTTTCATATTGAGAACTACATCTCCCAGCATATACAGTGTGCTGGGGATGCTAACAAGCTTTATTTAAAAATTTAAAAAACATTGCTTTTATGACTGCAATGGTTAAAAAGGGAGAGCTATAAATCAATTTATCAGTGAATGATCGCAGTTTGAGCTGTTACATTTTACTGAACCACCTATCCCTCCACACTCACTACCTGTCCTCAGGATACATTTACCATCCCGGCAGATGGTATACCGGCGGTCATTTGACCGATGTTGGAATCCTGACACCACTTGGGAGACTGGTGCCGGCACACAGACAGCCAACATCCCGAAGGCGAGTATTGGAGGGAGGGTTAGGACCGGGGGAGCGGGTGTTAGGGAAGGCACTAGGAGGGGGGGGGGGGGGGGGGGTTAGTCCTAGCTGCCACCCCCTGAGGGTTAGCCCTATCCGCCACCCCCCCAGAGGATTAGGATTAGGTATCATGTGACTGCTGGAATCCCGAGCGCCGGATGCCATACCCAACCCCCTTTACTTTTTCAGGCATTTCTATCTCTCCTCTCTCTATGGTGTTCCGATTGCCCACTTTCCCTTGTGCTTTTCTCTCTCTCTCTCTCTCTCTCTCTCTCTCTCTCTCTCTCTCCTTTGTTTAGAGCATCAGTTTCTGTAGTCCACTTTATCCTTATTTTTTCCAGTGTTTCACTATCTCTCTGATGTAATGAGGATGTATGGTCTAGAGGGATCAGTAATGCATTGTACTGTATAGAGGCGTCAGGGATGTAGCGTAGGGTATAGAGGCGTCAGGGATGTAGCGTAGGTTATAGAGGCATCAGGAATGTAGCGTAGGGAATAGAGGCATCAGGGATGTAGCGTAGGGTATAGAGGCGTCAGGGATGTAGCATAGGGAATAGAGGCGTCAGGGATGTAGCGTAGGGAATAGAGGCATCAGGGATTTAGCTTAGGGAATATAGGCATCAGGGATGTACTAGCAGGTATATAGAGGTCAGTGTACTGTATAGAGGGGTCAGTAATGCAGTGATGGTTATAGAAAGGTCAGTGATGTAGTGTAGGGTATAGAGGGGTCAGTTATGTAGTGTGGGGTAAAGAGGGGTCAGTAAAGATACTAAGCTGAAGTACTTAGAACACTTCTTGAATTAAGACACAACCTGCAAGAAAAAGTATGCAATATGGGTGAAAAGGCAAATGTCAGAGGTCTGATACAAGTGACCAGCTCCACACCTTGCACCACATAGCGTTATGTTAAACTGGGATATGTTCTTTTTTGGTGTGTGTGTGTGTGTATGTGTATGTGTGTGGGGGGGGGGGGGGGTGCCAAAGGAAATTTTTGCCATTGGCTCCTTTGGTCTAGAACCAGCCCTGATCACAAAATATTTTTGTCTGAGCAGACTGGACACTGATCAGCGTTGGCTCATTCTCAGCCCCCCGCCCAGCCTCTGCTGCCAACAGACTGCTATTAGCTAGTTAACCTTCTGCCTTCCCTATCTATGACACAGACTGCTGCTAATGCTACCAGACTGTTCCCAGTGGCTTCACACCAACAGTGAATCCCAGCCGATGATGTAGGGCAGCGTGTGGGGGAGGGGGTCAGTTGCTGTGGCTCCAACATGGTAACCGCCAATGGACTGCAATGCTTTATCGAAAGGGGGGGCGCCAGTCCCTTACTTTGCCAGGGGCGCTTGGACCCCTAGCTACACCTCTGTTGACCCTAACCGATACCCCTAAACTAACCATAATTCCTGCAGTAAAAATCCATGTTTCTATGTATATAGGGGGTCATTCCGAGTTGATCGCATGCTGCCGTTGTTCGCTGCGTAGCAATCAGTTGAAAAAAAATGGCTAATCTGTGCATGCGCATGCTCCGTAATGTGCATGCGCATCGTACGGGTACAAAGTCCATTGTGGTTTTGCACTAGTTCTAGCGATTATTCCAATCACAGAACAGGCCACAAGGAGATTGACAGAAAGAGGGCGTTTCTGGGTGTCAACTGACCGTTTTCAGGGAGTGCTTGGAAAAATGCAGGCGTGGCAGAAGAAATGCAGACGTGGCTGGGCATTCGCTGGATGGGTGTGTGACATCAAAAGCCGTCCCTCGGTTGTTAGAATCAACGCACACGAAGTGTAACTACAGTGCTGGTCTTATTTTGAAACGATTTTACAGGCGCTCTGCTGCTCAAGTGTTCGCACTTCTCCAAAGTGAATATACACTCTCCAGTGGGCAGCGACAATGCGTTTGCATGGCTGCTAAAAACTGCTAGCGAGCAATCAACTCAGAATGACCCCCATAGTGTATTGCAAGAAAATATCTGTAAATCCAATGGTACCGTAAGTGCGGTATATACTCGCACTTCTTTGCGGGGTGAGAACATCTCCCCTAAGTGAAGTCAGCCCTATGAATAGAGTTTGTGTGATCCCTGTGCAGCAGTCACAGAAAGGGTTCATCTCTGCAGTTTGTCACTCAAATTACATTGCTGCATTTTTTCTAGAAGTGGATCTGAGAGCTGTTACCCGCAGACCAGCTACAATAATTATCCTGGGTACTCACTAGACCAGTGGTTCTCAAACTGCACCCTGGGGTGCCTCAGGACACTTGCAGGGGTGCCTTGGATTGGTGGTCCAGGACCAATTCAAAATATTTATAGTTAGTGTTATAGGCAAAACCAGTGCTGTTGGCTGGCAATCATAACATATGTGCACAAGCAGAAGCAAATCCTGTCCCCTACCAAAGGGCCAGTGCTAGGGTGTTTGGCGCCTCCCTGCAAACTATTAATTTGGGCCCTCTCTCCAATACTTAATAAAGGGACAGTGCGCTCCTTAAAAAAAGAAGGTGTGGTATCACAAGGAAGGGGCATGGCCACACAATAGCACCCCAAATCAAAATACGCCACACAGTAGCACTATCTTATTGTCATTACACCGCATGTAATAATAATAATAATAATACCCACAGTCGCAGTGCCCTTTATACACATAACCACCATATCAGTGCAGCTTACACACATAATGCCAACAGTAGCAGTGCCCCTTCTACACATGCCCACGGTGGCAATCCTTTACATGGCAAATATCAACCTGGTTTTGCCATGTAAAGGATTGCCACTTTAAAAACAAACAATCAAACAAAAACAAGAAAAACAACAGGAAAAAACAAAATCTCTCACTTTCTGATTCTCACACCCTATTACATTCCTCCCTATATATTTAAATGTTTCTATTACTGTATGTTCCCTCTTCCCTTCTCCAAACTATACACATCAACATTTTTTAGTATTTCCAGGTAAGTTTTGTGATGTAGGCCATGCACAATTTTAGTTGCCCTAATGTATTTACAGCCTTCTGGAGATATGGCTTCTGGAACTGAACACAGGATTCTAAATGTGGCTGTACCAAGGACCTATACAGTGGCATTACAGGTTGAGTATCCCTTATCCAAAATGCTTGGGACCAGAGGAATTTTGGATATCGGATTTTTCTGTATTTTGGAATAATTGCATACCATAACGAGATATTATGGTGATGGGACCTAAATCTAAGCACAGAAGGCATTTATGTTTCATATACACCTTATACACACAGCCTGAAGGTCATTTTAGCCAATATTTTTTATAACTTTGTGCATTAAACAAAGTGTGTGTACATTCACAGAATTCATTTATGTTTCATATACACCTTATACACACAGTCTGAAGTTCATTTAATACAATATTTTTAATAACTTTGAGTATTAAACAAAGTTTGTGTACACTGAGCCATCAAAACACAAAGGTTTCACTATCTCAGTCTCACTCAAAAAAGTCCGTATTTCGGAATATTCCGTATTTCGGAATATTTGGATATGGGATACTCAACCTGTATTACTTTTTTCTGCTACTGGTTCTTTAACCTATGCAAACAAGCATCTGACTTGCCTTTCCTATTGTTTTGTTACATTGCTTACCTGAAATAGTAATACTTAGGTAGCTTTCCTCTTGCCATTATAATGCCCTTAATATTATAGTTAGCCTTTGCATTTTTGAGACGTGTATGATTTTGCATTTTTTGGCATTAAATGTTGCCATGTTCTTGACCATTCCTCTAGTCCAGGGGCGGAACTGCCAGAGACAACGGAGTCAGTTGCCGCCGGGCTCCAGCCCTAAAGGGGCTTCCTCCATTGCCCCCCGGCTGTTACGTGCCCTTCCTACTAAATAGACAAAGGCGCTACCAGCAGGGTCTCGCAGTTTGTACATTCCATGCCGTAACACCCTTCTTTCCACCTTCACAATGAAGCTATTGGTACTTTGCAAAAAAAAAAATTATTAGCATTGCAACTCAGCAGATCAATGCAGTGTGCAGCCACACACTCCATATATCTGCTCAGCCACAAAGCTGATTATTTCTTCACAAAGTACAAGGTGAGCTCCAAATAGAATTCTCTAGCTTAGATTATACCTTTCTATGCAAGGGTAAATAGCTCAATTGTTTGACTGCAATGCCACAGGAAATGGTTTGGATCCAAGACAGTGTGACTGAATAATAAAGAAACCTTAAGATGAGTTCATGAATGTTGTATAAGTATTAGTGAGAGAAGGGGTCAGGAGCATGCTAGGCTGCAAAAAATAAGGTAGGCTGCAAGTGAAAGTAATGATCTCCTATATATTTTCCCAGATCTGTCACTCTGTGTGGCTAACTCTGGGGGAAGTCACAGCAATGGGCGGAGACGGCAACTGCAGGACGATACACCAGTGCCAGCAGCAGACCGTAACAAAGTGACAGATCAGGGAGAATATATAGGAGGTAGGGAGGTGGCCATGGTACATGGCTGGCCAAGGGACACTAGCTCATGTACCCCTTTACCACTGAGGCTGGCCACCAATGATGGACCTGTCACCAGTGCACATGCAATAACCTCTTCTGCTGCCCTCTTTGCAACTCAGATTGCCCAGTGCTCCCCTTCGCTAACAGTCCACAAAGTTTCCCCATCTCACGATCTGCCTCCTCACCCCCACTTTCATCTCTACAGCACACGCGCATATCATACAAGATCCCATCATGCGTACGTAGGTCTGAAATGCAAGAGGGAGGTTGGGGGGAGATTGGCATGCGCCAGCAACACCACACAGCTCACTGTGACCACAGTGGAGAGGCGCTGCAACAGGACAATACACCAACCTCGGAGCAAGGAACTGCGTCGGTCAGGAGGAGAACTATTTCAATAGCATAAAAAGGTTAATGCGTCCCACCCTATGGACACCAGACTCATCAAGTCACTGTTGCCAGAGTCTCATACAATGACTCTGAACCTCTAAGCACACTATTTGACTGTCCACACCCTGCTGTGCCTATTACCCATCTCCTCCACCACCCTCAACACTGACCCACACATCATTCACCCACAAAGATACAATAAAGGTAGTTTGGATAAATTAGCTAAATGAAATGGATTTAACCAATTTATCTAAATGACCATTTTTGGATGTTTTCCAGTGTTTGTGAGCAAATGGTCAATTGTCATTTGCTGCCACATATTAGCATAATTTTGTTTCAACTAGAAAAAAAAATTGGACAGATAATCTAAGTGTGGATCCAGTTTAAAGGTCCGTATTCACGGCCCGATTTTGGGGAGAGATGTGTGCTGAGCGAACTGCTCAGCACACATCTCTCCCCCCGCTCAGCACAGCGTGATGTGTGCTGAGCGTACGGGGGGTGGGGGGGCGCTCATTTCACCCCCTGTGTAGGGCATTCTGTGTGTATCCAGCTTAACAGGTGTGAGCATCATACAACTACTGACTTGCGAGTAACTATACAGCAGCTCCATACCTTGTGACTTGAAGAAACACCAGTTAACCCCGGGAATGCTGCAGTCAAAGCAACAATTCCTCTTCTTACATTCCGCTGCACTTATTGTGGGGTAGCCGCAATCCCTTCTGCTGTACGGTTCCACATTACATTGTTTCTTGTCACTTCCTGTTGATGCAGTAAGGAAACATCCAGGAATTACAGCAGCTTAGTTTTTTTTTTTTTTTTACTGGGGCAATTTAGCTAGATCACAGGGCAATTTAGCTCCTTTGGTCCTTTTTTAGGACCAGTTAATCAGACAGTTGAGCAAACTGAAAAACAGCTAACAGGAAATTTCCACTTAAATGGTATTTTCTAATCTTATCTGACCATGACTAAGAATAAAGGATACACAAGATAAACTCTTAGAGCCATGGACCTTATCCATGTTTAAGCTCCATCAAATCTGTAATCAATAGCACTACATGCTCCCACTTTACCACTGTACTATATACTCTACCTGTGTTTTTAAGGTAAAAACACCATTTAACCCCAGTGACACTTGAATTAAAGCAGCAGCCTCTGGAATAGCATTCCTTAGCATTAATCCCAGGAAATCTGCAAACTTCACGCTCTTTGATAGCCATGCTACATTGCTGTTTACTTGGATGGAGCAGAGAGCACAACATCAGGACATAGGAAATATTACAATGCATGATAAGAAAGGTGTGAGCTCTACAGCAAGGCCTCTAACCCTTTGCCAGTGCCAAATACATAGGGCTTAACTCAGATCTGATCACAGCAGCAAATTTATTAGCTAAAACCATGTACACTGCAGGGGGGGGGGGGGTGTATAATATGTGCAGAGAGAGTTAGATTTTGGTGCGGTGTGTTCAAACTGAAATCTAAATTGCAGTGTAAAAACAAAACAGCCAATATTTACCCTGCACACAAACAATATAACCCACCTAAATCTCTCTGCAAATGTTATATCTGCCCCCCCCCCCCATCCCTGCAGTGCACATGGTTTTGCCCACTAGCTAACAAATTTGCTGCATCTGGGAATTGCAGCAGCTTAATATTTCTTTTTACAGAAGGTTCAGCAAATTAAATTATTTAGTGAAATACTGTAATCATAACAGTTACAGGGATATTGTAGGTAGATTTATTGTCAGTGGATAAATGTAAAAATTAAACCCTTAGGCATAGTTCCAAAATGCTGTCATTGCAATCCAGATTTTAAGGATATCATGCTTGAGCACAGGTGACTTAATTAGAACTTCGGTCAATGTGAATTAACCATTGGACTCAACCATGGTTATCCTTAAAACCCAGGGGTCTATTTAAGATCGATCTTAATCGATGTTGGGCTTCCAGGTTGAAAAAAACACACACATTTACTAACATTTTAAAATTTATATAAAAAAATCATCTGTTCGTAAATGCAGTGCACATGGTTTTGCCCAACTGCTAACAAAAATCCTGCTGCGATCAACTCAGAATTACCCCCCATGGCCCTCATTCCGAGTTGTTCGCTCGCAAGCTGCTTTTAGCAGCATTGCACACGCTAAGCTGCCGCCTACTGGGAGTGAATCTTAGCATCTTAAAATTGCGAACGAAAGATTTGCAATATTGCGATAAGACATCTCTGTGCAGTTTCTGAGTAGCTCGAGACTTACTCTGCCAGTGCGATCAGTTCAGTGCTTGTCGTTCCTGGTTTGACGTCACAAACACACCCAGCATTCGCCCAGACACTCCTCCGTTTCTCCAGCCAGTCCCGCGTTTTTCCCAGAAACGGTAGCATTTTTTCCCACACGCCCCTAAAGCGGCCTGTTTCCGCCCAGAAACACCCACTTCCTGTCAATCACATTACGATCACCAGAACGATGAAAAAACCGTGAGTAATATTCCTAACTGCATAGCAAATTTACTTGGCGCAGTCTCAGTGTGAACATTGCGCATGCGCATTAAGCGGAAAATCGCTGCGATGCGAAGAAAATTACCGAGCGAACAACTCGGAATGACCACCTATGTGCACTGCAGGGAAGGCAGATTTAACATGTGCAGAGAGAGTTAGATTTGGGTGTGGTGTGTTCAATCTGCAATCTAATTTGCAGTGTAAAAATAAAGCAGTCAGTATTTACCCTGCACAGAAACAAAATAACTCACCCAAATCTAACTCTTTCTGCACATGTTATATCTGCCTCCCCTGCAGTACACATGGTTTTGCCCAACTGCTAACAAAATTCCTGCTGCGATCATCTTGGAATTACCCCCATCGATTGATGTTTTCACACTGCTCGTGTATATAAGACATAGGGCCTAATTCAGTTTGGATCGTAATACGCGTTCCAACCGCAAAAACTATGAAGAGGATGGGGGCATATACGCAGGGTCC